>NC_139545.1:7198981-7428981 GCF_965153285.1 Podarcis tiliguerta
GAAAGTACATATTCAAGGAAATTTTAATTTGATTGACAGATATGGGGGGGATGGTTTTGCTCTTCTGGTGCAACCCTATCATGTCTACTCAGAAGTTAAGTCTCATTGAATTCAATGGGGCTTATTCCCAAGGTGTGGGGTTAGGAATGCATCATTCTACAACAATGTTGAAAGGGTAAAAAATATAAGCTTCCAAGAATATGCATTGTCTCCAGAGAGATGTCTGGAATTTTGCCAAAGGGCAAAATTTTTCACTTGGGAATTTTTCATAATTGACATTATATCTATTAACAAGATGCAGTTTCCCTGCCTGCAAAGGCTGCCCTCTCACCAGAGGAGAAATAGACACCCCCTTCTATGCCTTGTGTAGGTGCTGTTATACAGCCCTATAATAATGATGCAATTAGATGTAGCCTACGTTTTAATCAGAGGAACACTTACAGTACACCCAAGTTATATTAAATCTACCTTTTTCTTCAAGGACTTCAGTGGGAATGCATTCAAAAGTATCATACACAAAGAGAAATGTAGCAGAGGCCAGTTCACTGTATTGTGCGACAACATTCCTAAGTGCCTCCATCACTTGGAAATGGACCAGTTCCAGAGCTACAACTGCAGGCCTGTGATCCAAAAGGTTGCGCTGTAAGCAGCCTCTCCGCCTTGGGTGGGGTCAGGGGCGGACATTGCTAATGTGGTGCCTGGAGGGAGGACAAAATTTGGCAAATCCCCCCTCCCATCGTATTTATCATTTTCACAATAATTCATTTTGGTACAGTTGCTTTTTATGGCTATTGGTTTGTTTGTTTATTTATTTATTGGTAGTTCTAGGCCTCTTTTCATTCAAATGAATCCCAAAGCAGCTTACAAACAATACATTGTGGAAACATAACAGAACATACTAGAGCATAAAGCATCTGTAATATCTTCTCAGTTGGTACCTGTAGAAGTATAGGCATTTAAATTATTATTATTATTATTATTATTATTATTATTATTATTATTATTATTATGCCCCCTTAGGTCGCCACCTTATATCTGGTACTGGTGGGGTTTTCTAGACTAGACTATACCTTTGCAAGATGATGGCTGTTATGGCTTCTCCCAGGGTTTCCCAGGTTATAAACAGATGCCTCTATGTAGGGGTCAGATGGGATTACCATGAGGAATTATAAAATATCCATCAAGCCATCGTGTCCACGATGAAAGCACTGTGTTGACTGGGTTTGATATATTGACGATAATTTCTGATTAAATCCCATAAGATTCTACATTCATGTCCTTTTCATGCCCTTTTGACTCTACTGCCCATTTCTCTCCCCTCACATGTCACGTACACAGCAGCTCAGCAGTTGCTTCGCCAGGCAGGCATCCTGAGCCATAAAGATTGTGGGCAAGCTTATTTGAAGTAGCTCTCTAATGTATATTAATCTTAGGAAGAGTATCTGGCAACCCCAGAGGTCATAAACAATCAGCCAGATACTCTTCTTTGTAGTTCTCAACTTATTTACCCCAGAAATATTTGTGCTTAATTAGTTTTAGTGGTTTAACTTTGTCCCCACATGGGTTTGTGGAAATGCTCAGAAGAAATCTGATTGGTTCACTCTGTAAAAAGTTCTTTTGTGAATAAAACGGCCTGGGCTGGGGGCTGCGAGGATCGGACGGACAAGCACAGAGAGACACGATTATACGCACCCTTCCCAGAGTCTTGCTGGTTCAAGCCCCTGTGTGTATTCTTATTAATCAGAGTTCAATCCTTCCTTTACTTTGCGGACGCAACACCTCTACACCTAGAGCCAGGGGTGCCCACTTGAATAAACTATTGAGGGAGCCCATGTAAACCCCACCCCACATAATTGATTACATGATGCGGTGCACGCACACTATTTGAATGGCAATGCCCATCAACTTGGGAGGGGCGACTCACTCAGATCTTTGTGGGGGGGCAAAGGGACCTCAGCTCTAGCAGTTGGCTACATAGAGCAGTACAGTGGTACCTGGGTTCTCAAACGCCTTGGTTCAAAAATGCCGAAACCCCGGAAGTGTTCCGGTTTTTGAATGTTTTTCAGACGTCAAACGTCCAATGTGGCTGTCGGCTATTGTTTCCAGGGTGCCTGCACCAATCAGAAGTTGCGTCTTGGTTTTCAAACATTTCAGAAGTCAAAAGGACTTCCGGAATGGATTAAGTTTGGTGCTTTTGTTTTTGCTATTTATTTTGCGTTTTTGCTTTTGAGGCTTTTTCGGTTAATTTGTTTTTGGGACTGTGTGGAACCCAGTTCAGGTACCAATTGATTGATAGATTGTGTGACTACAGAAATGGATAAAAGCCCCCCATCGAAACAATGACTATCATCAGTGCAGGTAAGAAAAAAATTATAATTTTAACGTTTATCATCTACAATACTGCCTTATTTATTTTATAGTACAATACATTGTTTATTAGAGGGATGTGGGTGGTGCTGTGAGTTAAACCACAGAGCCTAGGGCTTGCCGATCAGAAGGTCGGCGGTTCGAATCCCCGCGACGGAGTGAGCTCCAGTTGCTCAGTCCCTGCTCCTGCCAACCTAGCAGTTCAAAAGCACATCAAAGTGCAAGTAGATAAATAGGTACCGCTCTGGGGGGAAGGTAAACGGCGTTTCCGTGAGCTGCTCTGGTTCGCCAGAAGCGGCTTAGTCATGCTGGCCACATGACCCGGAAGCTGTACGCCGGCTCCCTCGGCCAATAAAGCGAGATGAGCGCCGCAACCCCAGAGTCATCCACGACTGGACCTAACACCCTTTACCTTTTTACACTGATTATTGCTTTCATTTTATGGACGAATGGTCTCATTAGTAAAATTCATATTAAATTGCTGTTTTAGGGGTTGCTCTTAAAAGTCTGGAACGGACTAATCCATTTTGCATTACTTTCTAAGGGAAAGCGTGCCTTGGTTTTGGAACACTTTGGTTATGGAACAGACCTGCGGAACGGATTACGTTTGAGAACCAAGGTACCACTGTACAGTGGTACCTCCGATTAAGAACTTAATTCGTTCAGGAGGTCCGTTCTTAACCTGAAACTGTCCTTAACCTGAAGCACCACTTTAGCTAATGGGGCCTCCTGCTGCTGCCGCACCGCCAGAGCAGGATATCTGTTCTCATCCTAAAGCAAAGTTCTTAACCTGAAGCACTATTTCTGGGTTAGCGGAGTCTGTAACCTGAAGCGTATGTAACCTGAGGTACCCCTGTACAGTACTGCCTCCTGGGAAGAGCTCTCTCAGACTGTGGGTTCCCCATTTTCGCAGGAGAGGGCAGGGGCTGTGGTTTCCCTCGTGCCCCACACCAAAAGCCGCCCTGGGCTGGATCAGGGCCAAAGCCGTTTAGGGAGAGAGGCTCGGCCGGCCAGCGAGCTTGATGGAGCGCGAAGGCTGCCGAGCGTGTGCGCGCCCGCCCGCCCGGGAGCAAGTCCCGCTGCCTCCGCCGGGCCTTGCTGGCGGGGAAGCGCGCGACGAGGCGCCGTACCTGGAGTCGAACTTGGCGCCGTCGGGGAAGGTGCCGTGGTAATGGTAGCGCACGAAGTCGCCGGCTTGGACGGTGCGCGGGCACTCGCGGGGCACGTAGCTGCGCTCCACCAGCACGTCCTTGCCGTCCCACGGCGGCTCTCCGGCGCCCGGCACCGGCGGAGCCTGGCACGCCGCGCAGCTCACCAGCAGCGCCAGCAGCAGCGGCGAGAAGCAGCGGTGGCGGCGGCGTCTCCTCCGGCCGGGCGGCATTCCTGGCCCTTCCATGGCGGCGCGAAGAGCGGGGAGGCGGAGGCGCGGCCGAGGCGGAGGTCCGGAGCCCAAATCCCGGCTTCCCAGAGCTGCAAACGTGGAGAGGGGCGGAGGAAGGAGGTGGAGAAGGAGGAGGAGGGTCGGCGGGGGAAAACGGCCAGCCGCGGGAGGAGCCAGCCCCGAGGGGAGGCGAGGCAGGGGGACGTCGAGGAAGAGGAGGGCCTGGGTGGAGACCGGGCGGGTGCCTGAGGGGGCTTGAGGGAGAAACTGAGGGAGAAAGGGGAGAGCAAATGGGAGCCGCCAATAGTCAAGTCAAGCTGCTCCTATTTTGTTAGCTAAAAAGTGGAAAACCCAAGAATGACCAATTGCCATTACCGAAGAATGGCAGATGAAGATGATGGATTTTTCGCAGCTAACCGGAAGAGTCGGCGACCAGGAGGAGGAGTATCGGGAAGAATGGAATAAATTTAATCATTATTTAGTTAAATATGTTAAATTAACTGGAAACAGCTTGCAGATAATTGGCTTCGGGTTTTATTTATGTTAAGTGATGAATTAATATGCTTAATTTCATAACGTGAAGAGCTAAGGATGATCATGTTAAATTAGAGAAGAACTGATTTGGAAAACCGTTAAAAGGATATGCAATGAAATGCAGCCAAGGGGAAGCGAGGAAGTCACTTAACAATGTTAATAAGTGTAATTTCCAATAAGGCTGTGATTTATGTTAGTTTGTCTTATGTGTTTGTTAGTTTATAATGTTGTGAAAACCAATAAAAAAATTGGGGGGGGGGGGAGAGTCAAATTTCTAGCTCCTGCGTGTATTTTCCATCTCGCGAGGGTGGGAAGTGGGAGGCAACTGTCCCCTTGCATCGCAACGTGGCGCCTCTTCGTTTCCAGCCCAGACGCGGCTGCTGAGGGCTTGAGGTTTTTTTCCTCGAGGCCTCAAGCGGAGCAGCTGCCCTGCCCGACCCTCCTCTCGGACCCGCAGGGCGATGAGTCAGGGCTGTGGCGCGCGGCTGTCGGGGGAGCGGGAGCGCGCGCAGCCTTCATGAAGTCGCTGGGAAGAAGTTGGAATTACTGCAGCGGAGGAATGATCTACCGGAGTACAGCGGTACCTCGGGTTAAGTACTTAATTCGTTCCGGAGGTCCGTTCTTAACCTGAAACTGTTCTTAACCCCCAGAGCACGATTTCTGTTCTTATCCTGAAGCACGATTTCTGGGTTAGTGGAGTCTGTAACCTGAAGTGTATGTAACCCGAGGTATTTCAAGCTACATACCCTTTTGCAGTGGTATCTCGGGTTACATACCCTTCAGCTTACATACGCTTCAGGTTACAGACTCCGCTAGCCCAGAAATAGTGCTTCAGGTTAAGAACTTTGCTTCAGGTTAAGAACTTTGCTATTTCTGGGTTAGTGGAGTCTGTAACCTGAAGCGGATGTAACCTGAAGTGTATGTAACCCAAGGTATTTCAAGCTACATACCCTTTTGCAGTGGTATCTCGGGTTACATACCCTTCAGCTTACATACGCTTCAGGTTACAGACTCCGCTAGCCCAGAAATAGTGCTTTAGGTTAAGAACTTTGCTTCAGGGTGAGAACAGAAATCGTGCTCTGGCAGCGCGGCGGCAGCAGGAGGCCCCATTAGCTAAAGTGGTGCTTCAGGTTAAGAATAGTTTCAGGTTAAATACGGACCTCCAGAACGAGTTCTTAACCCGAGGTACCACTGTATTTTGAGACGCTCGCTTGGGACAGGAAAGCGTTCTTTGCAAGTCAAATCGACAGGATACTGTTCATGGGCGTAGGAACCGGGTGTGTGTGTAAATATATAAATATATTTAACTAACTAACCTGACTCAGTTCTACCCCCCCCCCAAAAAAAAACCATAAAGCCTTCCCCCCCATAAAAAATAATAATCCTGGCTACGCCCATGATGCTGTTACATAAAAGGACTATTCAGACTGTTCCTCTGTTTGAGAGATACTCTACAAATCAGAAAAGGGGATTGCTGGACTGGCTTTTCTAATAAGGACAGAGTGAACTTTCAGATCAGGTGACAGAAGTCTTACGCCTCTCATGATGGAGAATGTTAAGGGTTTGCATGGGGAAAGGATCCCCTGAAATTCCTGGGTGCCCGGTTCTCCCCATAATTTCTGAAATTAGTAGAGGCAGCAGGTTTGATCAGCGGATTTACTATGGAATAAGTTAGGCCAGCTTTCTCAGAAGACTGGCTGAGAGAGGTGCCTTCATGTGATGGCAGAGCCATTTTTAGTTTGCAAAAATATATATAGAGCAGCATTGGGAGAGGGACGTTGCCAGGGTTTCAGGGGGTGTGATGTCACTGCAGGGGGGAAAATGCCATTTTTACACTGACATTGTGTCTCACTTGCTCCAAGATCAGGTACACATAGGTAAACCCCTTCCTTATCTTAATTTCTTTTAGTATGTGTACTGTGGCACATCTCATAGAATCATAGAATCATAGAGTTGGAAGAGACCACAAGGGCCATCGAGTCCAACCCCCTGCCAAGCAGGAAACACCATCAGAGCACTCCTGACATATGGTTGTCAAGCCTCTGCTTAAAGACCTCCAAAGAAGGAGACTCCACCACACTCCCTGGCAGCAAATTCCACTGTCGAACAGCTCTTACTGTCAGGAAGTTCTTCCTAATGTTTAGGTGGAATCTTCTTGTAGTTTGGATCCATTGCTCCGTGTCCGCTTCTCTGGAGCAGCAGAAAACAACCTTTCTCCCTCCTCTGTGTGACATCCTTTTATATATTTGAACATGACTATCATATCACCCCTTAACCTCCTCTTCTCCAGGCTAAACATGCCCAGCTCCCTTAGCCGTTCCTCATAAGGCATCGTTTCCAGGCCTTTGACCATTTTGGTTGCCCTCCTCTGGACACATTCCAGTTCAATATTTAACTGATGTGCTCTATTGTAAGTCAAAGTCTCTATGCTCCTTGGGTAGGTAGGGACTCCTTTTATCTTTAGGATTAAGGTGTCTGAATTTTAATTTGATTTGCTGCCCCACTTATTTGCAACCTCACTGTCTAAGCAGCATACATCTGTTATGGCTCTTCCATTTCCATGTAACGAACCCATCTTTTTCTGCTTCCTGGGGCGACAAGTTCTTTATTGGTTTGAAGGTATACACATATTTTAAATGGCCACACATCCTGACTCCACTCAAAAGGGTCTATTCTTCTTAGTACTGTTTGTGGGTTCGTATATTCTGCTGGGCATGCATATAGGTTCAGGGGTCGACCTCATAACATCAGGACAAGTTAATTTCCACACTGTTGTCGCAAGAATGTAAGACACCAACTTTGACTTACAATAGAGCACATCAGTTAAATATTGAACTGAAAAGCAAAGGTATTATTTTCTTCTTTGTCGGTGAAAATCTTCCAAAGAATGTCCCGTTTGTAAAGTATAGGGCAAACTGTGAGCAGAGAGTTATCCTGTAGTTTAGCATATGTGATTTGCCCAGCTTTTAGCTAGCCGTGGTTTATAATAACCTGTTACATTATAGCTAAGGGCTAAACTCCTCAGATGCCTTTAAATACTGGTGGGATTTTCAGTTTGGATTACATGGCAGGGGCACCAAAACACAGGTTGTACTTCTGCTGCAAAGGAAAGTGCTCTGTAATCTAGACAAATGGCCTGTTTTGAATTTTCCTGGATTGTATACATGCAGATGAGCAAGAAGATAAATGATTGCAGGAAAGTACAATAAAACATGTTGCATAAAAACTTGGTTCTTCCTTACGTTTAGTATATTGCAAACATTCATTCAGACACTTCCTTCATTACCCCAACAAATGCTGGTGAGGCTCTCGGGCACAATTGTGACACAAACTATTTTTAAAATGTTGAACTCTCCTACCTTCCCCCAGGCAGTTCTGGGAATTGTAGTTGTGAAGGTGCTGAGACCTTTTTATAACCAACGCCCAGTTCTACTCACTCTTGCAAAAGGGACTTGTCTGAACTTTTTACATGGTTTAGTTATATGGATCATGGCATCAGTGCAGAAGGCATAAGTTTAATATAAAATAGATTCCTCAGGAACTATTTGTGACCAGGGTACAAGCTCCTATTTTGTACATGACCCAGACAGAACAGCTAGCATCCTGACCTATTGGCTGCAGAAGATATTGGAGTACCAATATTTGCCAGACAGATCTACCTGTCATCCTCCTGTAAGCAGGAACCAGATTTCACAGAGACAATTAAACTCTTAGGATAAAAATATGATTCAGGAACTGTAAAGATAAAGATCTGGTCTTTCCCCAATTAAGGTCTTCATTTAAGCATAGATAAATGGGACGCGGGTGGCGCTGTGGGTTAAAGCCTCAGTGCCTAGGGCTTGCCGATCGCAAGGTCGGCGGTTCGAATCCCCGTGGCGGGGTGCGCTCCCGCTGTTCGGTCCCAGCGCCTGCCAACCTAGCAGTTCGAAAGCACTCTCGGGTGCAAGTAGATAAATAGGGACCGCTTACTAGTGGGAAGGTAAACGGCGTTTCCGTGTGCAGCTCTGGCTCGCCAGAGTAGCGATGTCACGCTGGCCACGTGACCCAGAAGTGTCTCCGGACAGCGCTGGCCCCCAGCCTCTTTGAGTGAGATGGGCGCACAACCCTAGAGTCTGTCAAGACTGGCCCGTATGGGCAGGGGTACCTTTACCTTTTTAAGCCCTTAAAGTGTGCATATCTGACCAATCAAACATGCCATGCATGCAGTTTTTTCTTTTTTAAACCAAGCTGAAAAATAAAGCAGGTCTCAGCCCTAATCATCACCCCAAACCTCATGAAAAATGGCCTTCAGCTGCTTCTGCGCTACTTCCCAGCGCTCTGGTAATGTTTTCAAGACACCAGCCAATATTCCACTGGAATGTTGGCACTTCATTAGGGACACGCCAGATGCAAAAGCTGGCAGTGAAAATGAATTTCTGCCCCACTTACCTGAAACATTACTCTGCCTTTTTGTGAATTCAGGCACCACTAGCCTTTCTAAAGAGGAAAGCAGCTAAAATGGTTTAGGATCCATTTATTCATAGGCTGTTTTGCGCAAGCAACTTTTCAGGGGCCACATGGAGGTGGGGAGGGGGCCTATAAGCAAGCATGGTCAGGGCGATGAGTGTGACGGACTGCATTACAGACCCTCCAAGCGTCCCAATTTTCTGGGGACATTCCAGGAAGCCACCCCGGTTTCTGATTGGATCCCCAAATGTCCCGCCTTCCTTTATGGACATCCCTGTTTTCTTTGGAAAAATGTTGGAGGGTATGCTGTGACCTGATTCCCGAGCCATCTGAAGGCAGCTGTGAATAAGGCAGATTTTTAATATGGTAATGCTTTATTATGTTTTATATATTGGAAGCCACCCAGAGTGGCCCAGTCAGATGGGTGGGGTATAACTGGTAAAATAATCACCAGGGCTTTTTTTCAGCCAGAAATCACTGGGACTCAGTTCCGGCCCCTCTTAGATGGCCATCATTGCCACTTAGCAATGTTTTCTTCTGAAATGTTTTAAGATTTTTTTGGTTAAATATGTATTCTGTAGTTGACCTCCTTTGCAACGTTTTATTTTGAAATCTTTCAAGATAATATTTTAGTTTCCTGTTTATTATGTTGCTTTGACTGTATACTTTATATTTGACTTTCTTCAGTTATGTTTAATTTTGGGTTGTTTTATTGATGTGTCAATGTGCTGCAAGCCGCTTTGAGATTTTTATTAAAAATATAAACAGTATAGAAATGAAATTAATAATAATACTAGAACAAGGGAGGCGTTCATTGTGAAGTTCTGGCACCTCTTTTTCTAGAAAAATAGCAATAATAATTGTTATAAGAAAAATACTGCTCCCTTTCCCTAATGGGGAATCCAAGAGCCCATACAGAGTCCTTAAGTATTTCCCCTATCGGAAGAAGAAAATAACAGAGGCCAACCAGAGAATACTGAGAAGCAAGGCAGTTAGTAAGCCTGATCTTTATTAACTGTTGCAACAGGGTGCTCACAACCACACGCAGGAGGCAGGAGGGACCCAGAACAATGGTGTGCAAGCCCTTATACTGTATAGACTTTTGAAATTGCCCACCCTGTAGCTCAAGACCACCCCAAAAAACATCATACCTACATTACAGAAGGAGGCGGGCTACAGCAGAAATGCAGCACAGGCAGTGGTCTACAACAGAAAACCTGTCTGGCAGGATACTGATAATGGTCACTTGATTGCTTTACCTGGGCAGCCTGGCCATTCCTTTTGAGATGCTGTATATACAGGGGTACCTTGGTTCTCAAACTTAATCCGTTCCAGAACCAAAGCGTTCCAAAACCAAGGCACGCTTTCCCATGGAAAAAGGATTAATCCGTTCCAGACTTTTAAAAACAACCCCTAAAACAACAATTTAACATGAATTTTACTATCCAACAAAACCATTGATCCATAAAATGAAAGGAATAATAAATGTACTGTAATGGTAAAGGTATCCCTGACTGTTAGAGGTCCAGTCGCGGACGACTCTGGGGTTGCGCGCTCATCTTGCTCTACAGGCCGAGGGACCGGCGTTTGTCCGCAGACAGCTTCTGGGTCATGTGGCCAGCATGATTAAGCCGCTTCTGGTGAAACCAGAGCAGCGCACGGAAATGCCGTTTACCTTCTCGCCAGAGTGGTACCTATTTATCTACTTGCACTTAGGGGTGCTTTCGAACTGCTAGGTGGGCAGGAGCTGGGACCGAGCAACGGGAGCTCACCCCGTTGCGGGGATTCGAACCGCAGACCTTCTGATTGACAAGCCTAAGGCTCTGTGGTTTAGACCACAGCGCCACCTGCATACTATAAAATAAATAAGGCAGTATTGTAGATGAGAAAAATGAAAATTATTATTTTCTTACCTGCACTGATGATAGTCATTGTTTGGAAGGGGGGCTTTTATCCATTTCCGCAGTCACACAATCAGTCAGTAGCTGATTGCAGTCACAAAAACAAATTAACCGGAAAAGCCTCAAAAATGCAAAATAAATAGCAAAAACAAAAGCTCCAAACTTAATCCATTCCGGAAATCTGTTTGACTTCCGAAATGTTCAAAAACCAAGGCGCAACTTCTGATCGCTGCAGGCGCCCCAGAAACAATAGCCGACAGCTGCATCAGACGTTCGGCTTCCGAAAAACATTCGAAAACCAGAACACTTCTGGGTTTTTGGCGTTTGAGAACCAAGGTAGCACTGTTCCTAGTTCCTGAATCCAGGTACAGGCTCACCATAGTATACCCTGAAGATAGGATTTGTGAACAAAGAGACAATGGGGAGGCTTTTCCAATTTCCTTCCTCATTGCAGAGTATATGTGAGGTCACTGGAAGAGTCAGAATGGCTTCAGGATTGCTCTTCTGTACTATTTCAGACATGTGATTTATATACTTATGTATATATTTGCCTTGTAGATTTAGGAACATATGATTTATATATATCTGAGACCTTAGAATTCCAATAATAATAATAATAATAGAATGGAACGTCTCTATTTTAATCAGATAAATGTTGGAGGGTATGGAGAAAGTTGTGGAGCGGGGCCAGCGAGAGGTGTGCCAATTTAGGTTTGATGAGGCCCTAGGCTACTGAAGGTAATGGGGCCCTTTATATGTCCAGCTGTCCTTTGTCAACAACAAATTGTAACTTTTTTGTGTGTTGAATATATGCTATATGCTAATTTATGGACCTAATAGGTATCTAAAGCCATTTGCACATAACAAAATATGTATTTTATCAAAGTAATTGTTACAACCAGTCCATGCAGAATGCAGGCACCCTATATAGAGAAATGAGCAAACCAGTGATATTTTAGGGAGCAGGCTAGCAGGCCATTCCTTGCATCATAGGAGCCTTGTTGTTGTTGTTGTTTAGTAGTTCAGTCGTGTCCGACTCTTCGTGACCCCATGGACCAGAGCACGCCAGGCACTTCTGTCTTCCACTACCTCCCGCAGTTTGGTCAACCTCATGCTGGTAGCTTCGAGAACACTGTCCAACCATCTCGTCCTCTGTCGTCCCCTTCTCCTTGTGCCCTCCATCTTTCCCAGCATCAGGGTCTTTTCCAGGGAGTCTTCTCTTCTCATGAGGTGGCCAAAGTATTGGAGCCTCAGCTTCACAACCTGTCCTTCCAGTGAGCACTCAGGGCTGATTTCCTTAAGAATGGAGAGGTTTGATCTTCTTGCAGTCCATGGGACTCTCAAGAGTCTCCTCCAGCGCCATAATTCAAAAGCGACAATTCTTCGGCGCTCAGCCTTCTTTATGGTCCAGCTCTCACTTCCATACATCACTACTGGGAAAACCATAGCTTTTACTATACGGACCTTTTTTGGCAAGGTGATGTCTCTACACAACACAAAACCCTGCTGCTGTATGTAGGTTTTATTTTATTTGTTTTTATTTTTATTTTATTTGTTTTTATCTTAAATTTTGGAAATATACATCCAGTTTCCCCCCCATTATATTTTTGGGGGTCCCAAGAGAGGGGGGGCCCAAAGCTAGGGCTTGCTTAGTTTACACGTCAATCCGGCGCTGCTCAGAGAGGATCTAAATCCGGCGCTGCAAACGACAACCGGGTTTTATTGTGAACTGATCGGGTTTCGTTAGGGATTGATCATGGATGGCTTCGATTCCGTCTGAGCAGGCGGCGCCGGGAAGCAGCGGGGGCGCTGCCGAGGGCGAGGCGGCCCCGTCGGGCCGGAGGAAGTGCTCGCTTGGCCTCCCCTGGAAGTGAGGCGCGCCAGGCCGGCGCCGAGCACCGCGTTCGGGGCGGGCCGGGCTGCGGCGGCTCCCCGGCGCACCATGTCCCGGCGCGAGGGCGGAGGCCCGAAGCGGCACCGGAGCCGCAGCAAGTCGTCGTCCTTGCCCGGCGGCAGCCCCGCCGGCTCCAGCAGCCGAGGCCACGAGCGGAAGGAGCAGAAGAGGAAGAAGCGGGAAGTGCAGCACATCCAGCAGATCAAGCACCTGGAGTCCTTGTAAGGCGGGGGGGGGGGGCGGCTTCCCTCACCCGAATCCAGGCACCCCCAAACTCGGCCCTTCAAATGTTTTGGGACTACAACTCCCATCATCCCCAGCTAACAGGAACAGTGGGCAGGGATGATGGGAATTGTAGTCCCAAAACATCTGGAGGGCCGAGGTTGAGGAAATATTCCCTATGCTTGGCTTATACTGTGACAATATCTATATCTATAGTTTGTTAGGATTGCTGAGAAGAGCAGCTGAGCCACTTCCCAGAATTATTGGTCCTTTTTTTGGGGGGGGGGGTGTTTTCTTTTTTTTGTTACATTTTTTATTAACAGTTTTCACATAACAAATCATCTTCATTACTTTCCCCCCATTTCCCCCTTCCACCTCCCCAACAAACCCTCCCCCCTCCCCTTACGACTTCCCTCCGCTCCTCTCTCTGATGTCTCAACCAATTTTAATTCCTGCATATTATAAAATTGTATACATCCTTATATTATATCTCTACTATGTTGACCCTCAATAAATTGGTGTATGTTTATTCAGGGGGGAGGGGTTTCTTTTCAACACAGAGTGCATGCGTCGACCACAGCCCTGCCTAGCCTACCTCACAGGGCAGTTTTGAAGATTAGCAGGCATCCCCAAACTCGGCCCTCCAGATGTTTTGGGACTACAACTCCCGTCATCCCTAGCTAACAGGACCAGCGGTCAGGGATGGTGGGAATTGTAGTCCCAAAACATCTGGATGGTCGAGGTTGAGGAAATCTGGTCTGTGCAAATGTTCTAGCTCTGAAGGGGATCCTTTAGCTCAGGGGTGCTCTCTTATTCCCCACCCCCCACCAAGGGGTCAGGCATAGGCAAACTCGGCCCTCCAGATGTTTTGAGACTACAATTCCCATCATCGCTGAGCACTGGCCCTGTTAGCTAGGGATGATGGGAGTTGTAGTCCCAAAACAGCTGGAGGGCTGAGTTTGCCTATGCCTGGTATAAGCTAAACAAGCTATAGCTTAGGGCCCCACTCCCTTGGGGGCCCAATTTTTTTTTTAAGGAAAATAAAACTTGCATGCACATTTCCAAAATATAGGATAAAAAACAAATGAAATAGAACCTACATGCAGCAGCAGTGTTTTGTGTCATGCAGGCTCCTATGATGTAAGTAATGGGCCCCACCTGCTAGGCTGCTCCCTAAAATATCACTGGTTTGCTCCTTTCTATATATAGGATGCCTATATTCTGCATGTAGGCTTTAGATACCTATTAGGTCCATAAATTAGCATATAGCATATATTCAACACAAAAAACAGTGACAATTTGTTGTTGACAAACGATAGCTGGGCATATAAAGGACCCCATTACCTTCAGTAGCTAAGGGGCTCATCAAACCTAAATCCGGCCCTGCCCCCCGAATCCCGGGAGGTGGCTGAGCTGCTTTTCTCAGAAATCTTAACAAACTACAGATAGATTTAGATAGATAGATGATAGATAGATAGATCTGTGCATACATATACACACACAACCACCTATTCCCTTGACAGGATTCAAGGCGGCTTGCTGATAAAATAAGAACAGTCAGAGACATAGGAAAAAAACAATCCTTAAAAAACAATTACATATTTTTGGCCTTCGTTTTTATTATTACGTATTTCGTGTTTTTGTCTCGTATGTTCATTCCGTGAACTGCCCCGAGATCTTCGGATGAAGGGTGGTTTCATAAATAATAGCAATAATAATAATTGTTAGCTTCAGCTATTTCTGTCTGTCTGGGTTTCTTTTATACATGCACACGTGTATAATTTATTAAAACCATACAAATACAATAAAAAACAGCACAGCACCAGACCTTTTCATTAAAAGCAGTCAGTTTCCAAAACGCTGTTTTAACAATAAGGCTGTTGGTTCAGCTGTTGGTGGATGGAAAGGAAGCAATAAAATTGCTGGCATATTTGCAAAGCTAAGCAGGGTCCAGTAAGGTTAGGGTACCAGGTGTTGTGATTTCTGCAACTCTAGGATTCTATTTTCTGCAGGGAGGGAGTTCCAGCGTCTAGGAGTAGCCACGAGAAGTTCCCAATATTCTTTTTTGGGGTGTTTGTGGAAATGTTCCCTCCTTTCTGGTTTGTTCTGTCATCTAGACATAGCCTTAGTGATCACATGAAGGGCATCCTGTCTAGTGCTGTTTTTATTTACCCATTCTGACTTTGTCGATCAGAGTTGCTATTTTGCTGTCAAATTAGCACAGCCACTTGTATCCATGAAATGGCATCGCTTCAAATCCATGACACAGAATTTTATTTTATTTTATTTTTAAAAAGAACGGGCAGGCTGCTTCAAGTCAATATCACATTTCTGCCACTAAAAACACACACACAAAAGCTTTCAAAATTTCTCATTTGTGGCAAGGTGGTGAAAATAAATATTGTTTTCTCAGAAATGGCTGCACTATGTCTGACAAATAGATTGTTGCTTGAAATAGTTTCTGGGATATAGTCATTTTCAGCCAAACTCAGATCAAGATTTGCAGTTATCCTGAACTCTGTAACATCTGTAACATATCAGGGGGTACCTTTTTTCTTTTCTTTTTTATTAATACCATTGCCAGCATCAACAGATAGTTGAGGCCTTTTTGATGTTGCTTTAAGATTTCTCATTTATTAAATCATCTTTTACTATGTATTATTACACCACTGTTTGGAGTTGATGAGTTTGTTTGGGATTTTAATAAGAATGCTTTTTATTAGCTGCTTGTGATCAAGTATCTTATATTTTTACATGTAAACCAGTTTGTGACTTTTGTGAAAAATGAATGACATAAATAATAAGCCCGTTTGCTGTGGTTCTCCCTATCCACTTTAGATAAGGGAGGGGGGACTGAGTGACAGGTGTTCAAAAACATTACCCCCTTCTCTATTTTTGTTTCAGCTGAACTTTCTGCATTGCTTTTGCTTTGTAGTTTGGGTTTTTTTAATGACACTAAAGGTATATTTTCAATCTTTTTCCAGCTATGAGAAACTTCCTCCAGGGTTTATTAAGGTAGGTTGGGTAGCTTGTAAAACTGTTCTTTTTTTAAAAAAGGAAAATACAGTAAACCAGGAACAAAGATGCAGTTTCTCTACCACTTTATACAAAAAGAAACCTTGAAGTGTTTTACACAAAATATAATTGAGGGACACACACACACAATATGTAAAAATAAAGTGCAAGACTTTAAAAGCTAAATGAAACTAGAGTAGCACTATACTTATCTATGGTATAGATAAAACAGGGGGTTGAATTAGATGACCCCAAAGCTCCTTATTGCAATCTCATGTACCCTGAGGTGAGTGAGTTTGTTTGTGGCAGCCATGTAGTTAACAGATCAGAATTGGAAGCCAAATGATTTACTCAGCCTGCCTAGACGTCTTGGTGCACACACCGGCCTGCTTCTTCAGAATTTGAAGGAAGCCCTGTTAAAAGGCCTGCCTTTCTCCAGAAGTGCAAACCGTAAGTCTGTATTAAAGGTAAAGGGTAAAGGGTCCCCTGACCATTAGGTCCAGTCTTGACCGACTCTGGGGTTGTGGAACTCATCTCGCTTTACTGGCCGAAGGAGCCGGCGTACAGCTTCCGGGTCATGTGGTCAGCATGACAAAGCTGCTTCTGGCGAACCAGAGTAGCACACGGAAACGCTGTTTACCTTCCCGCTGGAGCGGTACCTATTTATCTACTTGCACTTTGAGGTGCTTTTGAACTGCTAGGTTGGCAGGAGGCAGGGACTGAGCAACGGGAGCTCACCCCGTCGCAGGGATTCGAACCACCGACCTTCTGATCGGCAAGTCCTAGGCTCTGTGGTTTAACCCACAGCGCCACCCGCGTCCCTTAAGTCTGTATTGGTTGTGGGCTAAAAAGTTGGAGGAGATAGCAGATCTGCTGTAAGAAAGTGTCTTGCAGTCCATCCCACCTCGCAGGGGTGTAGGTTAGACCAGTTTGTCCCATTTTGTTTTCGCTTCTTCCTTTCATTTGATTTGCTTCTTGTGTGTACAGGAAGATGAGACTAAACCAGAGGACTGCATTCCTGACGTACCTGGCAATGAAAATGCCCGAGAATTCCTTGCCCACGCCCCAACAAAAGGGCTTTGGATGCCATTGGGGAAGGAGGTCAAAGTTATGCAATGTGAGTGAGGAAAGTAGATTTCTGTGCAGCTTTTGGGGAATGGGGAACAAAGAATGAATGGCTTTGCTGGCTGGGGCTGATGGGAAATGTAGTTCAAAATATCTGCAGAGGACCAAGTTGATGACAAGCTGGACTTGACAGGCTGGAGAGAAGGAATGAGGATGCAGAGGCAGGAGTCAACTGATATGCGGACAAGGAAGTCCTAGAAGGGTTTAGCAAAATCTTGGCAGAAGAGGCAATGGTGTCTCTTTTCTTGCTGTCATTTTTCATATTGCACTTCTGGCTGTGCTTCGTACGGCAGCTTTGATCATTCCTGGACCAGGAAAGCTTGACCTCAGCAGTTCAGGCACTGGTGATTTCGAGACAGGATTTCTGCAATGTACTCTAATAATAATAATTTAATTTTTATACTGTCCTATACCTGAAGGTCTCAGGGCGGTTCACATAAAATATCAAATACATAAAATCAAAACAAAACCAACAACCCAATAAAAAACCCCCAAAAGAGCCAGCATTTTTTTTTTTTTTAAGAGTCAGCATTATAAAAAAGGGTATAGGATTTGGATCAAGTCAGGCAAAGGCCTAGTTGAAAAGGAACATTTTTGCCTGGCGCCTAAAGGTGTATAGTGAAGATGCCAGGCAAACCTCCCTGGGGAGAGCATTCCACAGATGGGGAGCCACTGCAGAGAAGACCCCGTTCTCGTGTTGCCACCCTTCTGACCTCTTGCTGAGGAGGCACACAAAGAAGGGCCTCAGAAGATGATCTCAGGGTCTGGGTAGGTTCATATGGGAAGAGGCGGTCCTTGAGGTATCGTGGTCCTGAGCCATCTATGTGGGGCTTCCCACAGTCAATGCAGAATGCTGCAGCACGGTTGCTGATAGCTTGTAGCACCTCTACTCAGCAGATCTACGTGGGTTGCTGATCCAGTACTTGGACATGTTGGAAGTGATACTGTTGGTATATAAAGCCTTGTACAGCTAGGGACCAGTTTACCTGTGTGATCGCCTTGCCCCATTTGTGCCGACTTGTCTGCTTCGAACTGACCGAAAGACCACATCTGTGAGGGCAAAGGAAGCCCCAGAGAGACCAGAGGTTCAGCAGGGCTTTGATTAGGCTGCTGAGCCACCCCATCTAACAGCTGATGTTTGCGGTAGCACACCAGCATCAGCCATTTTTACAGCCCCAGAGCTGCAATTATAGTGGTGGGTATTTTTGGATGCAGTATTTTTTTGTCTGGATTGGAGAGAGTGGCAGAGAGGGCGTTTAGAGGGTGCACCTGAATTTATGCCATTTCACTTATGTGCAGGGCTGTAGCTAGGGAGTGGTGAGGTGGGCGCCCCCCCCCCCCCCCGCCAGGGGCTCAGGCGAGGGGGGCCGCAAAACTGGCTAAAATATGTCCATAAATAGTAAAGGTAAAGGGACCCCTGACCATTAGGTCCAGTCGTGACCGACTCTGGGGTTGCAGCACTCATCTCGCTTTACTGGCCGAGGGAGCCGGCATACAGCTTCCGGGTCATGTGGCCAGCATGACTAAGCCGCTTCTGGCGAACCAGAGCAGCGCACGGAAACGCTGTTTACCTTCCTGCCGGAGCGGTACATATTTATTTACTTGCACTTTGAGGTGCTTTCGAACTGCTAGGTTGGCAGGAGCAGGGACCGAGCAACGGGAGCTCACCCCGTCGCGGGGATTCAAACTGCTGACCTTCTGATTGGCAACTCCTAGGCTCTGTGGTTTAACTCACAGCACCACCCAAGTCCCATGTCCATAAATACGTCTATAAATAAAAATATGGATTGTTGCCTCATAAGAAAAGGTTTTAAATAGAGGGTGAATTGAACGGGTGGAGTGGCGGGTTGGAGGAGAGGCAGAAAGAGCAGCTAATTTGTCCATGGCTAGAGGGCGCAATCTGGACGGTTCTGCCAGGGGCGCAAGATCACCTAGCTACGGCTCTGCTTATGTTCCCCATGCTCCTGAATGTAACCCCTGGGTAAGGGGGGGGGGGCGGAAATGCCTGTAATCTTTTTCAGTGTCTGCTTAAAACAGGGGGGGCATGTCAGTCTTGCTCTATATGTGCTGTCATGCCACAACTGCCTTTCCTCTGCGAGACAAGGGCAGGGAGAAATCTGGTCATGTGAGGGCAAGCAACTAATGGTCAGTGCTTTGTTTTGTAAAGAAAAGCCAATCATTCTTAGATACTGGGTTTTAAAGGTACTGAATATTTACTTTTTTGGTGCACAGCACTATGTTAATATTTCTCATTTCTCCCTCAAGGCTGGAGATGTAAACGTTATGGACACAGAACGGGAGACAAAGAATGCCCATTCTTCATCAAAGGCAACCAGAAGCTAGAACAATTCAGAGTAGTAAGTAAAACATTATTAATGGTGTTTTTGAATATTCTGCCACGTTAAGAATTTCTGAATTCTTTCTTTTAACTAGGGAACTTTGTATCTTCTGCAGTGTGCTGTTAGGTAGGATTTCCCCCATCTAACGTTCCCTACTACTGCTTTTAAGGTTTTTATCCCCAGCTTGGTAATGAAACAGTAAAGAAGCCCAGCTGTGAGAAAAAACAGTTGAGAAAGGGAAGAGTTCGCGAGTGCAAAAGGGGTGAGGCACCTATTCAATTGAATCATTCATTGATTTTAGATACCTATACCCCCTGGTTCTGACTCTAAATTAAAGAAGAGCAGTTAATATGGATAAAACAATCACCAGTGATTCTGCATGAGGACATAGGCTGGCAAGGTCTTTGCTTGAATCCTTAGAAAACACAGCAATTATTTAAAAAACAAATTGCAAGTTATTCTATTGGGCACTGAGCTTCCCTCCCCCCTTTTCTTTAAAGGCACATGAAGACCCCATGTATGATATTATAAGGGAAAATAAACGCCATGAGAAGGAAATGCGGTAAGACTGATTCCTGTTTTAATCTGGGTCCATGCATCAAATAATAACCACAATCATAATAGCACTCAGTCAGTCAGTCAGTTTTATTGCACATAGCCAAAGGCTGCCGCAATGTACACAGATAATAGCACTCTATAGAGTGTTTGGAGGCCTCCATTTGCTATAGCAGGGGTCAGTAACCTTTTTCAGCAGGGGGCCGGTCCACTGTCCCTCAGACCATGTGGTGGGCCAGACTACATTTTGGGGGGGAAATAAATGAATGAATTCCTATGCCCCACAAATAACCCAGAGATGCCTTTTAAATAAAAGCACACATTCTACTCATGTAAAAACACGCTGATTCCCGGACCATCAGCGGACAGGAATTAGGAGGCGATTGGGCCCGATCCAGCCCCTGGGCCTTAGGTTGCCTACCCCTGTGCTATAGGAACATAGGAAGCTGTCTTTGCTGCATAAGACCACTGGGTGCTTCCAGCACTGTATTGTCTGCACTGATTTGCAGAGGCTCTCCAGGGTTTCAGAAAAGGAGACATTTCCAGCCCTACCTGGAGACCTCAGGGATTGGACCTTCTGCAAAGCAAATGCTTTACCAGTGAGTTACACCCCTTCCCCTAATAATAATCAATTTTCAAAAAAAAATCAGTCTTACCCTCAGGCCAGGGCATGTGTGTGAGTGAGGCAGAGATTACCAGTTATGTATGATGAGATTTTTTTAAACTTGATTCAAAGTTCAGTGTGTCTGCCACTACATTTCAGTAGCTCATCTAATGGTGATGGTTTGAAAAGTTCAGTGTTGCTTTCAAGGGTAGAGACCTCCACTTTTCCCGTCATAATTTCCATTTCCATTTAAGACTACCACCCACCTAAAAAACAAAACTGCAGGTGGTTTGCCCTGCCAGGCAAAAGGGGGAATTTGATCTTGTGTTCATTGGCCATTTGTACGTTTAGGATACAGCAGTTAAAGCAGCTGCTAGAGGATTCCACTTCAGATGAAGAAGGCAGTAGCAGCAGCAGCAGCAGCAGCTCCAGCTCTTCGGGATATAAAGGAAAACACAAGAGGAAGAGGAAGAGGAAAGAAAAAAAGAAGAAGAGGAGAAAGCACAAATCTTCTAAACCAAGCAAGAGGTCCAAACTGCATTGAGGAGACTTGTGGCAAGCTTGCAATATCTTGCGAAGCATTCGGAGAACAATTCTCTGCAAAGGGCGTGTTTTAGGTGCTCCCTGGTGTCATTTTGTGAGTTGTCCTATCAGGTCTCCCCCACATTGCATTTTTCTCATTGTTCAGGTTTGACAGAGTTTGGTACTTTGAGCACAGAGGGCTGCACCTAAGATAAAGAGCCTCTGGTGTCTTAAGTGTTTTTCTCTCCACCCCCTGCAATTTCCCTTTTTGGCAGTTCTTGGGCCCTGTTGTCCCCCCCCCCCCCCCAATTTCTTTTTAGCCTCCTGAGAGGTTAAAAATTAAATCTAGAATTTTCAGGCAGGGGGAAGCTGCCAGTGGAGAATTCAGGCACATAGCTCCCAAGGCGTAGAGAAGCGCCCCGTGGTATTTCTTGGAGAATATGGAGAAAGGGGTTCCTTTAGCGGCGTGTAAACAAGGCCTCTGTGGTCCTGCACAGCCAATACCTGGGCTTTGTTGAAGGAAGACTAACAAGGAATGCCTCTGGCCACTCAGTTTGAGGCACACAATGGGAAAAATTGAGACAACTACAAAGGAACTTGGTGTGGCCTTCACTCCAATTGCCTGTACTGCAGATGACTTTTTATCATTGTACAGAACAGTGTGATTAAACACAGATCACAGTATTGTGGAAAGTGGTTTGTTTTCTGCCATTGGGAGGAAATGTCTTCATGGCCGCAGCTGGACTTCAATGTAAACATTTTCCCTTTAACTTAATGCCAGCCTGTAAAATAGGTGACCCACTCAGCCTTTTATGACAGACCACGAGGAGCTCTTCAAATCTCCTGTCTGCTTGGAACTGCACAGGAAGGGGTTGTCAAGCAATGGAACAGAGTTGGTGGTCTGCATTCAGTTTGCAGGATCACAAGCTGTAGAGAACCAGATTTAAAGTTTTGTCCCATGTGAATTATGGCACAGTTGTTTTGTCTGATAATTCCATACTTGAAAGCGTTGTGTATATGATGTAACATAGGGAGCCACAACAAGCCTTTTCTGTTCACAGGGCAAAATGATGCAAATTTTGCATATGATGCCATCTTCAAGCAGTAATTTTAAAGAGGTGTGCTTCATCATACCAAAAGCATATAACAGGATTGGCATTACTACAATCGAAATCTAGACTTAAATTTCAGTTGTGCTTTTTCCTGCAAATATCATTATGCAGAGCACATAAAATAGTTCTGCTGCCCTATGGAACTGAACCCTTAAGCGTTAAAAATAGTCTTGCTACTATGTTTTTAAAATAATAAGCAGCAAACAGGTTGACTGCTAGAAAGATTGCTTGAAAAGCTAAACATTGTCTGTAAAATAAGTTAGCAAGATGTATTCTTTTGAAATATCAGAAAATGTTTGTGAAGTGGTTATAATCAGAATATACTTTTACGTAGCACCACTAGACAATAAATTCAGGTTCTCTTTTGTTAAAAAGAAGAAGAGAAACCTTATAAGGGTAGAAGCGTTAATATTGTTGCAGCTGATTTCTCAAATAAAAAACTCATTCACCTGTATTGGCTTGAAGGTTAAGTGCCAATGAAAACCAGGTAACAATGAGAGGGCAACAGGAGCTTTTGGGCCACAAAAATTGAAACAACTCTTGCTGTCCCTGGATTTCACAATGCTTGAGCGAGTGAATAACATCCAACAGAGTTCTTCTGAAAATGGAACTTCATTCATCCCTAAATGAAAGTTTCTCAAACTAAGTTGCAGTTTCCAAACAGAAAACTTACTTACTTCAAAGTCAATGTTTGAGGCGCTACAATTAATATTCTGAAGACATCCCATTAGTGCAATTTTAAACTTTTATTTTGGTTAAATATCAGTTGTGTTATTTACAAAACCAAGTGCCTTTGTTTTGGTGTTCATTTTTTTATACATTTTGTCAGACGTGTGCTCAGAAACCTTTACAGTGCAACTTTAATCTTGCCGAGCCACTTGCAACCGTTAAATAGGACTCATCCGAATGATATCTGGGGTTTACAGTTCAGTTACGATTATCTTCTTTTATAGAGAGATCTCCTTGTTCCACGTCCTGCACAAATGATATTAAAGAAGGTTAATTATTAAGGAGACTCTGCTGCAGCTCTCTTTTTATCCAATCACATTTTGATGGACACTGACCTACTAAAGGAGTTGTCCGAGATTCACCTGCAAACCTTAGATGAGGCAGAGTCTAAACATGGGTCATGTGCAGGAGTGATGAGAAAGCAATACCTGTTTGGGGAAGCTCGCAGGACTCCTAAAAAAAAATCTGTTCTCAAGAGCTCACCTGTGTTTTCCACACACTTTCTAAATGTTTGACTTGTCTCATGTCTTAAGTGTTAACTCAGTGCAAAGCCCCACAAGACAGCCAGTATTGTGGCACAACAGATATTTGCATCTCACTCATTCTTGCAGCTACAAACTCTTTGTGCACACAATAGGTGCAGTTGAGCAGGCAACAGGGCAAAATGCAGCAAAAATAAGGTGAGTTTGCACGAGAAGCTGCCTTATACCATGTCATGACTGATTTGGTCCATCTAACTGGCAGCACTGTGCAGGATTTCGGGCAGAGAATACTCCCTGCCCTACCTGGAGATGCCAAGGATTGAACAAGGTATCTTAAGTGCAAGGCAATGGGCCCTTCCCAATGCACAAAATACTTTTCCAGGTTGGTGAGTCAGAATACAGGCAAAGCTATAGCAAGCTGAGTATACAAAGTCACCTTAGCCAACACCTGAAATCAGGTTGCTCATCTCTTCTACATCCTACAAAACAGGGCTGGTATTTCAGATATCCATGCTGTAGAGATTATAACATCAGATGGCTTGCATTTGCAACTCAGAAAGTGTCTGTGGCCTCTCTTATCATCAGAGATAAGCCAAAGCACTATAGAAAAACACCTGAAGATTCAGATTCATGTGCACTTTCATATTTCCCCAGACCTGTGTTTCAAATTCGACTTCCTAGGAGCACAGATTCACAGTGAAGTTCTCATACTAAGTTTTCCAGTTCTACTGACCAGCAATTTCTTCTTTGAATCTATTCTGGCACCTACACTCTGAAGACTACAGGACTAAGTCTTAGGTTAGACTTGATAAACCTACCCTTGTGTTGGGTGGCTTTGGGCTTCTCCCATTCTTCAACTTCTATGTCATGTCTTGTGTCTCTACGCTTATGTGGAGGCTTCCGTGCTTTTCTCTTTGGCATGCCTAGAAGCAAGTCACCTGAAGAAAAAGGGGAAAAATATTTCTTCATCCAAAATATACCAGTGTTTGCTCCCGTGACCCCTTTCTCCCTCCTAACCCCTCTCCCTTTTCTATGAAGTCTTATCACTTATACTTTCATGGACAGCTATGGAGAATGGTGTGGATTAAACTCAATTGTAGCAACACGGGCAACTTTCTCTCCTGCTCTGGAGGGTAGGACTCGAACCAATGGCTTCAAGTTACAAGAGATTATGACTAAACATCAGGAAGAATTTTCTGACAGTAAGAGCTGTTTCACAGTGGGATGGTATCCCTTGGGAGGTTGTGGACTCTCCTTCCTTGGAGGTTTTTAAGCAGAGGTTAGAGAGACATTTGTCATGGATGCTCTAGCTGAGATTCCTGCATTGGAAGGGGGCTGGACTAGATGAACCTTGGGGGTCCCTTCCAACTCTACAACCCTATGAACTCTTGCCTTGTGTTCAGATTGGCCCTCGGGATACATTAAAAGGTCAATGATGATAATAATAATAATAATAATAATTTATTTATACCCCACCCATCTGGCTGGGTTTCCCCAGCCACTCTGGGCGGCTTCCAACAGAACATCAAAATACAATAACCTGTTAAACAGTAAAAGCTTCCCTAAACAGGGCTGCCTTCAGATGTGTTCTAAAAGTCTGGTAGTTGTTTTTCTCTTTGACATCTGGTGGGAGGGCGTTCCACAGGGCAGGTGCCACTACCGAGAAGGCCCTCTGCCTGCTTCCCTGTAACTTGGCTTCTCGCAGTGAGGGAACCACCAGAAGGCCCTCGGAGTTGGAGCTCAGTGTCTGGGCAGAACTATGGGGGTCGAGACACTCCTTCAGGTATACTGGACCGAGGCCATTTAGGACTTTAAAGGTCAGCACCAATACTTTGAATTGTGCTTGGAAATGTTCTAGGAGCCAGTGTAGGTCTTTCAAGACCGGTGTTATGTGGTCTCGGCGGCCGCCCCCAGTCACCAGTCTAGCTGCTGCATTCTGGATTAGTTGTAGTTTCCGGGTCACCTTCAAAGGTAGCCCCACATAGAGCGCATTGCAGTAGTCCAAGAGAGGGATAACTAGAGCATTCACCATTCTGGCGAGACAGTCTGCAGGCAGGTAGGGTCTCAGCCTGCGTACCAGATGAAGCTGATAAACAGCTGCCCTGGACACAGAATTGACCTGCGCCTCAATGGACAGCTGTGAGTCCAGAATGACTCCCAGGCTGCGCACCTGGGGGGCACAGTTACCCCATTCAGGACCAGGGAGTCATGTGCATCATATTGCATATTTGCAAATACGTGTATTGTATTAGATACATTGACTTGAGCCCTGCAGCTGCATACCAAGTCTACCTTATCTGTGCCAAATCTAGCTTTGCCTCTCATTGCTTTATGTGTGCATTCAAGCTGTTGTGTTGACAATGTGTTCTTCGGGCCATAACAGAGAGAACAACCAAGTTTAGATGAACCGCTACCAGGACAGAGGAAAGTACCGTACTTTGTGCCTTATGTTTAACAGGTGCACTTTCTTAAAATAGACAATGTCATACCTCTCTCTCTGCTTCTGATTACGGGGAAATGGTCACCATGTACGAGGCTAGCAAATTTGGGCCTAGCTCCACTTTTCACCCAGTATTCAGCAGATGCAGTCCTCCCACCTTCCTTTTGTAGCCTTCCTGGGCGAGATAAGGAAGAAGAATCCAAGTCAGTCATTGTGTTTCCTGCTATTACACTAGCCTTAATGCTCTCCACCCCCCTGCCAGCGCCCCCCTCCCAACAAGCATTCAAGATCATTTAATCCAGAAAGCCTTATGGAACTGAAGTCTACCACCGACATCCAGTTTTCTTGGGTTCTGGGCCGAGACATTTCAACCTTCAAGTATCACCATCTTACTGTTTTCCCCCTTACACTGATTTAACTGCAGAGCAGGATCACAATCACATATACAGTGGTGCCTCGCAAGACGAAAAGAATCCGTTCCGTGAGTCTCTTTGTCTAGCGGTTTTTTCGTCTTGCGAAGCAACCCCATTAGCGGATTAGCGCTATTAGCGGTTTAGCGGCTATTAGCGGCTATTAAAGGCTTAAGGGATTAGCGGATTAGCTGCTAAAAGGCTATTAGCAGCTTAGTGCCTTAGAAAAAGGGGGTGGGGAGCGGAAAAAAATTGCAGCAACTCGCAAGACATTTTCGTCTTGCGAAGCAAGCCCATAGGAAATTCGTTTTGCGAAGCACCTCCAAAATGGAAAACCCTTTCGTCTAGCGGGTTTTCCGTCTTGCGAGGCATTCGTCTTGCGGGGCACCACTGTACAAAGATCTGTAGCAATAGCAGTCAGGATCCAGGCCACAACTGACTATAAATCAGGACTGGAGCCCCTTTCAAGTTAGTTTTTGATAAGGCATCCAGTCTAGCCTGACTTTTAGTAAAGCTGTTACAAGAATAGATTGCATCAGAAACACTTTCTAATTTTATGTGCACTGTTTGGGGATTTCATATTAAGTTTTGGATTACATTTATTAAAACCTGATTAAATCCTTATTAAGTAGCGATAAATTCTTCCAAACACCTAAAGAGGCATACCAGTTTGTTTGTACAGTGGTACCTCGGGTTAAGTACTTAATTCGTTCCGGAGGTCCGTTCTTAACCTGAAACTGTTCTTAACCTGAAGCACCACTTTAGCTAATGGGGCCTCCTGCTGCCACCACGCCGCTGGAGCACGATTTCTGTTCTCAACCTGAAGCAAAGTTCTTAACCTGAAGCACTATTTCTGGGTTAGTGGAGTATGTAACCTGAAGCATATGTAACCTGAAGTGTATGTAACCTGAGGTACCACTGTACGTATGTATGTGAGTGAGTGAGTGACAGAGAGAGATACATGTATGTATAAACGTACTGAATATACATTGGGACAAGAAGAATGTGGATCCCACATACACCAGTCTATTAAAAGGTACTTTAAAGCTTCAGTTTCTGCCCCCCTTCCAACTGGCAAGGCCCACTGTGTGTGAGCAAATGAATACTGCATTGTCCCAACATGCAGGAATGCCACTTGTGTGTTTGCTATTTACCTGAGCTCTTTTGTGAATTTCTCCGTGCCTCAAGCGCTTCTAGTTGCTGGGACGTGGGCCTCTGCAGCCAGAAGCTGTAGTCGCCGAAGAGATCCTCAACTTGTTCTTGGTCCTTCTTCAGTTTAGTTGCCGTTTTCATTTTATCTTGCACAGGCCAACTAAGGAGGTGTGCTGGCACAGCATTTTTCGGTACTCTCCAGATCACTTGCTGGCCAGTCTGCCTGTAAGGGCAACTTCTGGTGGGGGTCAAGGTTCTTCTGGAGCCTCTTTGATTCAAGTAGTCGTCATTGTCCTCCTCCTCCTCTTCCCCTTCTTCCTCCTCTTCTTCTGGTTCCTTTACCCAGTATTCTTCAGACTCATCTGCTTCTGATGGAGACAAACTCTTAGCAGCTTTCTTCTTGAGAGACTGGAGATGCCTTTTACTGGAAGTCCTGGGGAGAACACCCAGCTTGCCACTTGGACTGGAAACCTCTTTGATCTTGACCCGTGAAGTGCCCTTCAGGTTCTGGCTGCAGCTGGAATTGGCCTGTTCCATCCCCACCACTTCCTCATCTTCATTGAGGGAGCCTCCACTTTTTATTTTATCTATCTCCAAGCCTTCGACGTTTTTCTTAAAGGTATACATATTCTGAAGCATGTAGTCAGAAGCAAAATAAGACAGCGGTGCATCGTCCATCGACGAGTCTTCATCTCCAGAAGACATCTCATCCGAGCTAAAGCTAAGTACACTCGGACGTTTCCTTCGGGAGAAATGCGGATTGTAATTTGAGTTGGAATCCATGCTGTTTAAGCAAGCTAACCAGCCCTCAGGAGGAATATATTTCTCTGATTCGTCACACCACATGCTTTTTTCTGAAGTTGGCACGTGTTCCTCACTCACATCATTGTTATCATTCAACTTGCGAGGGAAATACGAATCATTCATGATCTCCATGCCAGACGGAAACAGTTCCCTTTGCCGAACAAGGTTGGAAGCATCGTGAGGAGCTCTGGAACCACCGAACCTCTTCAAGCCAGATCTTTTCGACATCAGAGCCTCTTGCCTCGCACCTAACTGGTCGGGTCTGTTCTGTTCAGCCAGCTGCACTGTTCTGGCTTCGTCTAGAGGAGACTTTGGCCCATGAGTAGTAGCTCCTTGTTTTTCCAAATCCAGCTTCGGTTTACATTGAGGCTCTGTCTCTTGCACATCTTCAACAGCCTCTTGCTCCTCTGGGTAAGAAATGCTCGGCACCAATTCAGTCTGCTCACGAGGCCCATATGCAACGCCTTCGCAGGAACTCATAGCAAACATATCCCTTTGCATTATGCTCTCCGGCACTGGTTTCTTCACCACATCATAAAGAGGAATTGTTTCTTTGAAGGACTTCCATAGTTGAATGGCGGGACCACCACTGTTCCCATACTCTATTCTCACTTCCTCTTTCTCAAAAGCGTAACCTGATGGGGGAAGGCTTCGAAACTGTAAAGAACCTGCAGAGCCCTTGGCAAAGTCTCTCTCTGCAATCAGAGGAGATACAGCCCTCTCTGGCTTTTCCAAAGAGATATCAGCATCTTTACCAACACCAGATGAGACACAGGCCATGTTCCCCATTTCACAGTCTCTCACTTCTAGACCATGATCCTGATGTTTTTTCGGTTTGCTTTCAGCCTGCCTAGGGTCAGTCTGAGTTTCTTTGGTCTCTGTCCGCTTGCCGGGGTTATAGTGCCTGAAGCGTGTGGCTTGGAAAAACATGGGTGATGAGGGCGGAGGACCATTGAAATAGGGTCTCCTGTTAACTCTCATCTGCATGGGATGCTGTGGAATAAGATATCCAGGATACTCTTGAACAGGAACAGAGTAAAAGGGGAAATATGGACTCCCACTTCTTAAGCCTAAGAAGAACAGAAACATGCATTTTCCACCAATGTAAGTTTTGCCAAAACAACCTTAAGATTCATTATTTCATAGAAGACATTCAGACCTTTAACAAGACCAACTTTTGATCAGCAAAAGTTAATTGAAATCCCTCTGTGATGTTCAAGGATGAAAAAAGGTTGCATCTATCATTACCAAAGCAAGCTCTTCAGGTTGCTTCCGTTCCTTCTTGGCATCATGTAAAGAAATCGGTGTTCTTGATTTCTGCCGCAATATGCACCGAATACAGCAGTTGGGGGAATCAAGAATAGGGTAGCACAAGCAACCGCATTATGCAGGGAAGAGCCCTGTATTTTGGAACCATCTGGGGTGAACTGTCCCATGTGCTCTGCCCCACTTCCCCCCACCCCCTGGGGACCTTGCAGACGTCAGCTGCCAAAGGGGCAGCACTCAAAATTTGAAAAATGCCTGGCTGTCAGGGATAATCAGCAGCAGACAACAGACCAGCATGGTCTGGAAGGGAGCCCTGTCCTGTCCTATATTTACACAACTGCATTTGCACCACAGCCATTCTGGGGCACTCAGGGGCATTTGGGGATGACCCAACACCTTCAGTGGATTGGATCACTCTGCTGAGCTGTAATAATAATAATAATAATTTATTATTTATACCCCGCCCATCTGGCTGGGTTTCCCCAGCCACTCTGAGCAGCTTCCAACAAAACACTAACATACAATAACCTGTTAAACATTAAAAGCTTCCCTAAACAGGGCTGCCTTCAGATGTCTTCTAAAAAGTTTGGTAGTTGTTTTTCTCTTTGACATCTGATGGGAGGGCGTTCCACAGGACAGGTGCCACTACCGAGAAGGCCCTCTGCCTGGTTCCCTGTAACTTGGCTTCTCGCAGCTAGGGAACCACCAGAAGGCCCTCAATGCTGGACCGCAGTGCCCGGGCAGAACGATGGAGGTGGAGACGCTCCTTCAGGTTACAAACTGAAGAGTCACATACTTTTCAGGTTTAGCCTTTTGGGGGATTGGACTTGCCTAGAGAACATAGGGCAAGGGGCTAGCTTCTCCCCCACTGAGGCAACCATTAATCTTGGGCATGTTCCCAATTTAAAAAGCTTGCGGGTAGTTATTTACACCAATTGTTTGTTGGCTCTGGATAGACAAATGAGATGGTGAAGAGACCACCATTTGATTTCTCTAGTTCACCTGGAGTAAGCTTCTTATCATCTGTTCCAGGCTTCCTCAACCTTGGCCCTCCAGATGTTTTGGGCCTACAACTCCCATGATCCCTAGCTAGCAGGACCAGTGGTCAGGGATGATGGGAATTGTAGTCTCAAAACATCTGGAGGTTCGAGGTTGACGAAATCTGGTCTGTTCAAATGTCTAGCTCTGAAGGGGATCCTTTAGCTCAGGGGTGCTCTCTTATTCCCCACCCCCGGCCAAGGGGTCAACCGTTTTAGGGTCAGGGGCAGAATTCCCTAGGTTAGAGCCTCACACTGTTGCCAGGTAGGTTCAAAGCAAAAGTGAGATAAAGTTTATTGAAATAAAGCAACTTGAGTAATGAAGTATTAAAATAACGGCTATGATAAAATTTTCTTTAGGGTTTTCTTTTTCTTCTTCTTACAGGACAACATGCAGAAGTTCAGTAGGTGAAGTGTTTTCCATCACTATTGCTTGTTACTGAAAGCTTTACCCATTGCGATTCCTCTGGTGTAAGCGGTTAACCAAGAGGAAGAGAGCACCCCAACATGGCAACAACACAGTTGTAATTGCTGCAATCATGAAGGCCTCTGTAGAATTCTCTATTATATCACAGATAGCCAGTTAAACAAACTAGAACTGCCTTCGCCAACTTGATGCCCTCCAGGTGGTTTGGACTACAATGCTATTCAGTTCTGACCGGCAGAACACCAGGTTGGCCAAGGCTGAACTGGGAAATACCAACATTAAATCCAAACCTGAATATGAACTGCAAGACCAATGCTATATAATGGATTCCATTCTTATTTCATCCGTGGCCCAACCTGTACCTCTTCCTCAGCCTTACCTGCTGTAGGGATGCCGTACGGGTTGTACATTGGGCCAAGGAACCATGGATTAGGGAAAGGTTGCTGTGCAGTCGGTTGTGCGTAAAAAAAGGGCCTTTGGTTTGTGGAATAGGGTCCGTTTTCCGAGGAAGCTTTCATTTTGTAGGCTGGAAAACAGAAAAGCAGCACTTTAAAAAACACACACACTGACAAAAACACACATACCACCTTTGTTAAGTTTGTGGACGGCCTGGGTTTTCTGGGGATGAAACAGATTCAACACTCCCCATGGAATGGTGGTTCTGTTACGCATTTAAAGGACTCGGGCAGGGCTCAGGGAACAGGAAACGAATGTTAATTTCTATGTTATCTGGAGAACTTAAGTTGATAGGTGGCTGGGGTCCCACCAGCACTCTGTTCTGCAGTGCAACCAGCTGCCTGTATGGGTGGGGTATGTATGTATGGGTGGGGTATGTATGTATGTATGTATGTATAAATAAATAAAATTAAAGGGAAGCAGAAGGAAAGTGGCAAGTAAGGCGGGGGGGGGCATGGGCTTGATACCCATTCATCTAGCTATCATTCCCCTGTTCTCCCCCCCACCCCATTTTTGGAAAAAGCCCCCTTAAAGTAGAGCGCCTTAAGGGGGCTTTATGGGACAGGTGGGTATTGACCATTCACTAGGCTCCCTTGCGACCTTAAAGCCATTCTTGCATTTAGGATAAAAACAACTTCAGCCTGACTGATCCCTGCAATGTTCAGAGAACTCTATCATTTATTATTGGAAAAGTCCTCCAAACAGTTTTTTGTGAAACCATGTCCTTAAGCCTCATTGCTCTCTGTGAATCTTATGCCATAAGTGCTCTACTTGGTCACACAAACATTCAAGCAAATACTCTTTCTCCTACTTTAATAATCACCTTTTCCACACAAACCTGACTATTTTGTGCAAACTGTTGTAGAGAAGCCATAAGTATTAGCAGAGACTATGGCCACTGCTTAAATACAATACTAGAAATGGAAAATGCATATAACTTTGAAAGAATACATTTCACATCCCACAGATACAATAACGCTCACTCCTGTGCAAGCTTACTCAGCACTGAGTCCCGTCAATTTCAAAATTTCAGTAGGACCAATTTCAAAGTATACAGGGCACAATGTTGACTCAGCTTGCTTAATGACTAATCAGAAATGGCAGAAGACTATTACAGTGAACACACCCATCTCGATTCATTACAAAGTTCTCTTCTTTCCTTCTAGGTAAAGACAATAAACCTCCCATTACCCCTCAAGTATCATTATTGCTGTTGTCAACATTATTTCTAGGATTTAACACATACACAAAACTTTAGCAGTAACTGCCCACATGATAACTTATCCAAGATACCTCGTTCAAACTAGTTTTGTATTTTTAGCAAGGGGCTGTAAGTTTATAAACATATAAAAAGCAAGACAGGAACAGAAATACGCTTATTCAAAGGTAACAAAAAGCCTACAAACCTCTTCTGAAACCCAGACAGTCCAACAATACAGAGAATTCTTTCAACAACAGGCCAGCCTCTTCCAAGCATCCACTAAAGCTCTCACCATCTTTCTACACCTTTCTATAAACCAAGAATCCCCACCTTCCAATTGCTTTTTACTCCTTAAATGCAAGCTCTATGAAGCCAAGTCATTCCTGCCCTTGCTGTATTTGGCCCCAAACCAGGCATCCCTGCTGCTGCTGCATCCAAACACAGCCCAGCAAAGAACTAATTGCTAACACCTCTCTCCTCTCTCTTAAGCACAAGCCAGTCCTCAGCACACCACACCTGTAGCTAATTGAGGCCTTTTCTTTAAAGCAACAGGAGACTTACAGCTAACAGTCTGGTCCCGTGCAAATTTGAGTACATCTAAGTTGATTAATTTCAATGGGCTGATGCACACTTTACTTTGCATAAGATATGGCTGCATGCCTTCACCGCCCCTCAACCTATAAAGTTCAGGCTTATTAACAAGGTAGAGACACAGTAAGGCCAGTGACCACTGCATTTCATGTGCACTTTGATCCTGCAAATACTTAGTGCCACTCTGCATCCAGTAAACTCACTCTCATGTCTCCCTTACTCTGCATAGGGTCAGGCTAACAGAACCAGTCTGGGACCCCTTACCTAACGAAGTTACAGTTGCAAGTAAATGACAAGAAAAGATCGTGGGATGTACAGTGGTATCTCGGGTTACATACGCTTCAGGTTACAGACTCCGCTGACTCCGCTAACCCAGAAATTGTGCTTCAGGTTAAGAACTTTGCTTCAGGATGAGAACAGAAATCGTGCTCCGGCGGTGCGGCAGCAGCGGGAGGCCCCATTAGCTAAAATGGTGCTTCAGGTTAAGAACAGTTTCAGGTTAAGTACCGACCTCCGGAACTAATTAAGTACTTAACCTGAGGTACCACTGTATTTGCCCCCCCTGCTAGGGCCATTAAGGCAGCTTTCCAACAGAATGCCTGACCCCATCCACCCTAAAAAGTTCTACCACTTTGGACTGAGTGCCTCTGAGCATGTGCAAAGCCCCCCGGGGGAAAAATGAAGCTTCAATGACCTAGTGTCAAAAGTTCCCCTGTGCATATACAGACTTTCCTTCATGGAAAGGATGCTCACTCTGCTATTGGGGATCTGGTGTCCTACACCTTGCCTCCAATTCAGTCTGCCTGCCTAAGATGCTGATTGTTTCACTAGCCCTCATCTGCTGAGAGAGCGTAGGGTAAAATAGGGTAAATACTGACTTAACAGAATGCAAGGTTCCATGTAGGCAACAGAGAGACTGGAACACATCCTGCAGTCTGGCTCAATGCCACTTCCAAAATGGCCTGTTTCTTCCCCCTTAAGGACAAGAAGAAGAGGAGTTTGGATTTGATATCCCGCTTTATCACTACCCGAAGGAGTCTCAAAGCGGCTAACAATCTCCTTTCCCTTCTTCCCCCCCAACAAACACTCTGTGAGGTGAGTGGGGCTGAGAGACTTCAAAGAAGTGTGACTGGCCCAAGGTCACCCAGCAGCTGCATGTGGAGGAGCAGGGAAGCGAACCCGGTTCCCCAGATTGCGAGTCTATCGCTCTTAACCACTACACCACACTGGCTCTCAAGAAAGCTTTCAAGAGAGAGATGCAAAATGTATCTCAGTGGCACAGCAGCGTGCATGGAATGCATTCAAAGCATGATGCACGTGCACTTCTTCCACACAATTTGCTGCTCACTGTCCCAAGGTGGGACACTTTATTGTGCCGGTGTGAATTATGGCAATGCACAAACAGGAAGCAGCAGCAAACGTGGTTAACATGGGGAGTTTTCTGGAGCATAGCCTTCCACCAGTACCTGCAGTCAGCTAAGAAGGTAAAATAACTGGCCTGGGCTGTAATCCTCTGGCTACTTACCTCAGAGAGGAAGACTCATTGACTGGATGGGACTTACTTCAGAGTAGGAGAAAACAGATATGTAAATTCAGTGCTTTTTTCCCTGAAAAAATGCCTAGGGGTACTCTCATTTTCCTACTCATATTGAAATACTGCCCCTCAATGAGGCCAAACTTAGATTCACAAAATGTTTAATAATAATAACAATAAATTTTGATTTATACCCCCGCCCTTCCCGGTTTAAAAATCGGGCTCAGGGCGGCTAACAGCAAATATAAAACATTGATTAAAATGCGACTTAAAAACAGCATAAAACAGCATAATATACAACATAAAATGCTGCCTCAATATCAATAAAATTCAAAAATTCAGGGGTCATTTTTTTTTGGGTGGGGGAACCCAGTCAGTAGACATCAAATGATCACCAGGGTTAACTGGCCAAGTTGGTCCTACTAGGGCCAGCAAGGAGACCAGGGAAGAATTGAAATGTGGGGTCCCAGAAAGGGTTTCTTCATAGAAGAGGAAAGGGAAAAGGGAATAGAGGATCAGGCTAATTCAAATTGAAGGCTAGGCGGAATAGCTCTATCTTACAGGCCCTGAGGAAGGAGATCAAATCCTGCAGGGCCCTAGTCTCATGGGACAGAGCATTCCACCAGGTCGGAGCCATCACTGAGAAGGCATTGGCCCTGGTGGAGGATAGCCTGGCTTCCTTAGGGCCTGGGACCTTTAAGCTATTATTATTCATGGACCTTAGGGTCCTCTGCGGGACATACCAGGAGAGGCGGTCCCGTAAGTACGAGGTTTTAGGGGTATGCGTCCCCCTGCGTCCCCCCAGGGGAAAAAATCACTGTAAATTTATGGTCTGCTGGCATAGAAACATTCCCTGCATATACAATGTAAATAATGCACATTAGGTTTGTGGTTTAGAACTGATTGCATTGGTAGTTGGGGGCACCTCTCTAGTGTACTGTGTACATGTAGAATACGGTTTCAAAACCGCCGTTTGTGTTCCTGAGGGCAGGAAAGATGCTTCCTTAGTTATTCCACAAGGGCGACTCTCACAATCATTTCTTACGCCTTCCAGGCGGCACCAGGCGGCTGCAGTTCCATCAGCCGGCCGGCAGGGGGCGCAAAGCAGGGAACAGCCTCTTCCGCCTGGCGCCCGAAGGCGCGCTGCAAACAGCGCGCTGCATTCTGGGAAGGAGCCCCTTTCCCCGAGAAGCGGCGGCGGCAGGTGGGACTAGGGGCGCGTGCGCACGAAGGGAGAAAGGCCGCGCCGGGCGGAGGCGGCCCTGCCCATGCGCGAAAACATTTCCCACCCACACCCCCAAGCTCCGCCTCCTTGCCATTTCTCTCTCTCTCTCTCTCTCTCTCTCCCTCGCCCGCGTCGCGCTCCCCTCCCTCCGAGCATGCGCAAGAGGGCGGGCTGGAACGCCGAGAGGGTGCGCCCGCGCGCGCGCGCTGCGCTCCTTTCAACGGACGTCGGGGCGGGCAAGCAGGCAGGCGGGCGGGCGGAGAGCGAGGTAAGGCCTCCCGCGCGTGCGCAGCCGCCCTGTGTGTGTCCCTCCGCCCCGGGCCCCTTTCCCTCCCCCCATCCACCTCCCCCCCCCGTCACCTCCTTCCGCTTTCCTTTTCGCCCCGGAGGATCCTGAGGGGAGGAAGGCGACGCGGCCGCCGCGGGAGGGGAGAAGGTGGCGCAGGTTTGTGAGGGGCGTCTGTACTGTGGGAACGGCGGGTGAAGGGATGGCGAGCAGCCGCCTCTGGTATCTCCTAGGTCTCTCTGCCCGGGGGGGGGGGACCCTTCCGTGACAGGAAACGCGCGCGACCCCCCTCAAAAAAAAACAAAATCCGCCATAGACTCCTATTCTCTCCCCCCCCCCCGGACAACCGCCTTCGGGGAGCGGCCTGGGCTCCTTCCTGGCCGGGTTGAGGGGGGTCGGCACCGGCTTCCGCGGACGGTGATGGGGGGAGAGGAGGAAGAGGAGGAGGAGGAAGGCCGCGGGGGTGTGAGGCGCCTGGACAACGGGCGAGAGCGACGTGTGTTTGTGTCAGTGTGTTGTTCTCGGGGGCCCACGCGCCGTGAACGGCTCTCCCCCCCCCCCCGACTCCGCCTCTTGCGGCGACGCGACTGGAGAGTCGGTGCTTCCGGGCGGGGGGAGCCCGCGGAATTCCCCGCTCAGGGCCGCATCCTCCGCGCCTGCCGCCTCCAATGTCGTGCTTCGGCTCTGGGCAGCGGGCGCCCAAGGTCTTTGTTCCGAAGGGTGGGCGGAGGGGTTGCTGTTTCTCTTTTGGGGTGGGGGGGTGCGTGGCTTTGGGGAGGAAGGGGTGTTGTGGTGGGTGTGGAGGTGAAAGCTGATGAGTGGGCCCGGCCTGGCTTAGCATCGCATCCAGGTGAAGCCATGGTCAGGGTGTCTGCTTTGCTGCATCCTGACGCCGCTGCATAAAAATACAGTGGTACCTCGGGTTACAAACGCTGCAGGTTACAGACTCCAGAAATATTACCTCGAGTTAAGAACTTTGCTTCAGGATGAGAACATAAATCGTGCAGCGGCAGTAGGAGGCCCCATTAGCTAAAGTGGTCTTCAGGTTAAGAACAGACCTGCAGAACAAATTAAGTTCTTAACCCAAAGTACCACTGTACTGGTTTTGGGTGGTCATTTTTACAGAGCTGCTATTTAGAAACACACCTTGTTCCCCTCCCGGGATGAGAAAAACAGGTGGGTTTTTTTTGACACCACAGCCTCCTAGCGGAAATAGGTTGGGGTTGCTTAGCAGAGAGGGTGAGGATGGGATTCTGCTCCTCCTCCCCTCCCCCCAAAATGAATTGTAGGTGTAAAGTTACAATTAATGATGTTGAAATGGAGGTACTTAATTGAAGCTGAGCAACAGACTCCTTATGCTTCTTCAGTTTTAATCTCGATTTCACACACACATATAAATTTAATGATGATTTATATTGGCTTGGCATAATTATATAGTTGCATTGTGAACTTGGCATGTAAATGGATGTTTGGATTGTAATGTTTTGAGAATAGTGATCAGGTTACTTTTTCACCTGTTCTACATAGAAGAGATGCAAATTTTCACTACTAAGTTGAAGTAACAAGTTCAGTCTTTGCAGAGGTGTAAAGAAATATTGTGCATTTGGTATAGCTGTTGCTGCAAAAAAAATTTGTGGGGGGAGGTAGGGAGTGGGCATGGCATCATAAGGCTTGCTTGGCATTCTTAATTTTGCCAGGTTTAGTGACTGGTGCTATTGCTGTTCCCAGGGGCTCATATTTCAGCAATAGTATGTGTTTCTGTGCTGGCACTACAATTCATATCGAGCTTAATTGATAGCTTACTTTTTAACAGCGATTATTGGCTGGGTTAATAACCGAGGATCAGAAGGACAGTTCATACAGCTTAAGTTCAGATGATGGTGTTTTACTAAAAATAATATAAGGTGCAGTTCTGTATATACCGGTAGGCTTTAAAAGAAAAATAGTTTTGAATAGGATTGTGTGTGTGATTTATAACACGTCTTGCAACTCTTGTTTAGAAATCAGATTTCATTTGATCTGAAAGACTGAAGGTTGGAGAGTTCAATCTTGCACAGTCATCCTATTTGGAAATTTGAAGTGTATGCCATTTAGAGTGTATGCCAGTATAATAGTTACAGAAACTACCATAAGCAGGGCTTTTTTTTAGCCAGAACTTGCCAAAACTCAGTTCTGGCACCTTTCAGGTGAACACCGTTGCCATTATGAGAGAACAAGGAAGGCGTTCAGGGTGAGCACCAGAATTTCTTTTTCTAGAGAAGTAGCATGGACCATAAGAATAAGTGATTGGTGATGGTAGTGATCAGAAAAGATGTCATTTGGTATTACAGAAGGATCCGAACTGAAGTTTGGTGCAGCTGAGCAGCCTTGTTAAGACATGGTTGAAAGAGTAGCGTTTGAGATTTGTAGGTGTATGGGAGTAGCTGAAATAAATGTCTAAAAGTTCAAAATAAGTTCAATGATATGGGAAAGTAGTAATATGTGTTATATAAATGTAAGCTGTGTTGACAGAGATAAGTTGGACAAGTTTCTGAAATTAAGCCACCAAATTGTGTACAAGTTTTGATAGGATGTAACTGGTTAGGCTACAGAACTCCCAGAAGAGATTTAGAGATGTAGTGGCTGTCTGTGCATGAGCCAATGGTTGGTGCTGTCACAGTATAGTTCTAATAAAAGCAGTATTTCCAAGACTTTAGGAGTAGTAGTATTTGGCTACATTTGAGCTTTGGTATTCTTTTTTCCTTAGTACTATGCTTTAAGAAGGATGTTTGGAGGGAATCAAAGGAGTATGTATGTTCTACTTGTATTTAGTAAACAAGCTGAAAACTTTGAAACTGCCAAGCTTGTCTAATACAGTGGTACCCCGCAAGACGAATGCCTCGCAAGACGGAAAACCCGCTAGACGAAAGGGTTTTCTGTTTTTCAATGGGCTTCGCAGGACGAATTTCCCTATGGGCTTGCTTCGCAAGACAAAAATGTCTTGCGAGTCTTGAGATTTTCCCCCGCTCCCCACCCCCTTTTTCTAAGCCGCTAAACCGCTAATAGCCTTTTAGCAGCTAATCCACTAATCCCTTAAGCCTTTAATAGCCGCTAAACCGCTAATAGCACTAATCCGCTAAGCTGCTAATAGGGTTGCTTTGCAAGACGAAAAAACCGCTAGACGAAGAGACTCGCGGAACAACTTAATTTCGTCTTGCGAGGCACCACTGTACTGTATTTGTAGTTGGCATCCAACTACAAGTTAAAAAAGAGAAAATTTTGGACAGAAAAATAAAGCACTGGAATTTTTTCTTCTCCACATTACTGCTAGAAAACAAATAGTACAAGCAAAAGTTGAAAGCATTTAGCTTTCAAGTTATGGAGACCTTGCTGGTGTTTAATGGGGAAACGTTAATCTTGATTGGGAAGAGGCTAAGAACCAGCTGCTCACTACCCTTGAATTGGAAAGTGGCTTGCCATGACAGTGAGCCCCACTTTCTCAGTGGTGATGGCAGTATTAGAAACTGAGATATGAAAAGTCAGGAGCTAAATGGCACCTTAAACCTAGGTTATGGGCACAACAACTGAATGTCTAGGCACACTTTTTTATAACAAGAATAAAAAGCTGAAACTGAATGAACTGTAGCTAAAATATTATGTCCATTTTTCACATAGTATAGTCCTTTCCCTGCTCACCCCCCTAATATTCTTAAGAGGGTCTTTTCTCCAATCTTCAGTGAGTAGCTGGAAGTAGGGAGGCAAAAAAAGGTCCTCTTTTCCTTCCACTCTGCAGTTTTAATCTGAAATCTTCGGCATAGTACTGCGCCCAGAGCTCAGAAACTGTTTGCACTAATGAAATTCCCTGTTGCAAAATGCGCCTAGAACAATGGGAGTTTTAAAACACTGGGTGGCAATCTCCCCCACAGTTGGAGTGAACTTGAACCAGAGAGATAGGCTGCTGAGATTCTCATATCATCTCTATTACCCAGCGCAAAAACATGGGCCACCCTTTCTGTCTCCACCAGTGTTAGAAACTGGGTTAGGAAAGCTATTCTCCTCATGACGCCTGGTTGTGGGTGTCAAAACAGAATGGGAAAAGGTAGTCTTGACAGTAATGAGCCTGTAGGGCATAGGAAGTGGTCGTAGCCCCCTCTGTAGGGTTGCCACGTGCATAAAATAAAATACTTGAATGTGACATTGCAGATGTAGTTTCATCTTGATTGAAATCTGTCTCAAATAATGTTAAATATGTGAAATTAGGTGGTACCTCTCAACTACCCTAAACAGCATTAGAGAAATGTTTACTGTGTCACAGAGATCACAAAGCTTCTGTGGTAATAGATAAGATCTAGAGTCCAATGACATTTGTGGTCATGTTAAATATTGTGAAGAGAGACAAAAACCTGATCCATTATTGCAAATTATTAAGGAGACATTGCCAATGCTAGGGGAGGGAGGACCAGTTAGGACCACAATAGATGGGTTTAATAACATTTCTACGCTGCTACTCCTATCCAATGCTTCATTTTAGTTCTGGGCATTCTTAAATCATCAGAGGAGTTGAGAAGGCATCAAATGTGTTCTTCACTGTTAGTCTTTGTATTTATGAATGGCCTTCATAACAGCAACTTTATGGTTTAAAGTAGCATACCAAACAGTGTTCTAGGCAGAACAATGGTAGAACAGGCTTAGAAAAATTGCTGACATGATTTTTTCCCTTCCTTCTAGTCACAAGTGATTGAGAGATGGTTCAAGAAAATCTACCTCACAAATTGTATTCGTTTGCCCATGAACTGCATCACTGGAAATCTGAACAGGAACTTGGCGGTCGTTCTTGAAAGTCTCAGGCGAACGGATGGACACCAAGTCAGTTTATTGCATCCAAGGAGTGGGTTGCCATCTGAAGTATTGATTCAACAGTCCAATCTATCATTGCTGAATGTCTTAATAAAGTTAGCAAAGGATTCAAAATATCCCTTGTAGTTTCTTCTGAGTTCTTCAAAAAATGGTTGCTTGACCTCTTTCCTGCTGAAGTAAAGTGGCTTCTATAACCTGTTTCTGGAAATATTAATGGAATGCAATCATGTCTACCCAGGAAGAAAGGCAGATCAATACGGAATATGCTGTATCCTTACTGGAGCAGTTAAAGTTGTTCTATGAACAGCAGTTGCTAACTGACATTGTTTTAATTGTTGAGGGCACTGAATTCCCATGCCATAAGATGGTTCTTGCTACGTGCAGCTCTTACTTCAGGTATGTGATTACAGTAGTGTTATTTCTTCCACTAAAATGTATTCTGTTCATCTCTTATGTCTAAGACTACAGTGTATAATATAATTTTAAAATGGTTCTACTGGGTAATTTGAAGTGAATGGAGTTGTGGATGTGGAATAGCTGAACGGGGATGTACAACTACTTTGATGGCTTCACAAAGTGTGGAATATCTATTGTAAGAGTGCCAAACATGACATTTGCGTTATGGAGGGAAGCTTGGTTAATGAAAACAAAGTCTGAAATGTCTCCAGCTCAATTTCACAGAAGGAGAAGGAGGTTTGTCTTCTTTTTACAGTTTTGAGGTTTGCAAAGTTTTTTTTTCTATTTGAGCGGGTGGAAGAGAGACAACTGTCCCTCTTGCCCTAGAGTTGAATGTGAACAGATCTAAAGTGTGTGTGTGTGTGTGTGCACATGCATGCAAAATCCCAATCCTCTGTTGTGTGTTAGGAAATAAGGAGGCATGGAAATAGAATACTTGCATGAAATAAGAGCATGATTCCACTGTTCCATGATTCCACTATTCCATGGCAGGTTAGGGAGAAGAGTGCATTCTACTTACAGGAGTAGCCAGTGGTGCCCTCCAGCTGTCGTGGACTGCAACTTCCATCAGTCATTGTTTACAATTTGCCATGTGTATGTAGTCCATAATTTACAGAAAGCATCGCACTGGCTACCACTAATCTAGAAGAATTAGGCAAGCTCAAGTGCAAATTGACCATGGGGAATATGCCCAGAGTTCTGGCTCAATATCTGCTGTGATGTTTATTGTACAAGAGCAAAATAACTTGTGCAACTAATATCTTTATAAATAAAAATATCTTCTACATATTGTAGAAGATGTTGGGACATGCTGCATTTTCCATGTGCTTTGTTCCATTGTGCGTTTGAAACTTCTGGTATGGTTGATATCTCAGTGAGTATTAATGAAATGAAATAAAAGCACAGTATCAGCGGCTCCTCTTGGCTTTCAATTGTGCTATGTGTACCAAGACATACAGGCAATTCCAGACCTTTTGAAAACTTGAAACTTGTCCCAAAACAAAATGATTTTCACACCAGTAACATGCAAGTACTCAAGGAATACTAACATCAAACAAACTTAAATCTTATGACTGTGTTTCTCTGGTGACTGCATGAAAGATGGAGTTAAAATTACTAGAAAGTTATAGATGAGTGTGAAATACTCAAATGAAACTAGTTTTAACTACAGAAATCTGCAATTTTGTGTATGTACGACCAAGTGTTCTGGTGCTTACTACAAGCTATTGACTGATGTCAGAATGTGTTTGACCATTGACAGTTGTTCTAAACAGGAGATTTCGAAAGTAATAACTGTTTTTATACTTTAAAGAGGGGCAGAATGGTTGGATTTCAGTCAGCATTGCTCTTATGGGAGAGATTACATACCATATTTTTCCATGTCTAAGACGACCCCTATTTTTTTAACCCAAAATAAAGAAATCTCAGCCTGGGTCACCAGAGCCTAGGCCACCTGAGCCCGGGTCGCCCGTACCGGAGCCTGAACCCAAGCCCAGGCTGCCTGCACAGAGCCCAAACACAATCTTGAGCCCAGGCTGCCCGCACCAGAGTCCAAACCCAAACGCTTGTGTATACACCCCTGCGTATAAGATGACCACCAATTTTTGACTACTTTTTTTAAAGCAAATTTAGCTAAACATAGTCTTATACACTGAAAAAGATGGTATATGTGCTTAATGTAACCTAAACACAGAGGAAGTTCATATATAGCATTTATTATGTTTTCTAAACTGATTTGTACCTCAATAAGATCAGGGAGTCCACTTGCACACGAACTGGACAGTAGCCTATCCATGAAACTGGATGTAAATAGTGTGAAATACCAATCCTTGGAATGTAGCCTTTGTGAACAATTTAATAGTTTTGAATGCTCTTATATGTACTGAATTTTATCCAGCTCCAGGCTTCAAAGAGTTGGAGAAAGTAAGATAGAAGCTAGAAGTTAATGTATTTTGTTTTATCTTTCAGGGCTATGTTTATGAGTGGGTTGAGTGAAAGCAAGCAAACGCATGTCCATCTAAGGAATGTGGATGCAGCCACTTTGCAAATCATAATAATTTACGCATACACGGGTAACTTGGCAATAAGTGACACTACAGTCGAACAGCTTTATGAAACGGCTTGCTTCTTACAGGTAGGAATGTTATATGCTGACTTTTCTAAGACACTTTAAAAAAGGTAGCTTTCTGAATATTTCACTTTTTATTTTCTTTTACCTTTAACAGAAACTGCCGTGGAAGCATTTGCATTTTCCGCCCTAATGGTGCTACTATAAACTAATTACAATATATTTCTATTTGGTTCAAATGAGTTTGCTCTCCATTACATACTTCTAGAATTAAGATGTAAAATTGATGTATTGATATAGGGCAAGGATAGCTAACCCTCAATTTGAGAGCCTAATGTGGCCCCCTAAGCAGTTTTTTTGGCCCCTTAAGATACTGATTTTTGGTAATGACAATTTAACTAAGCTGTGCTGCACTGGGTGGAGCCCAGTGTTCAGAAAGGGGTGCAGATCAAACCCTGATTGGTCATAGGATTGATCATTTGAGCAGAGGGGAAACAATAGCTTTACTCCTCTATTGTCCTGCATGGATGCCACTTTCAGAGGGTGGCCAATGGTGAGTGGATCCCCCAGGCGACAAAAGTTTAGCTACTCATGATTTCAGGGAGCCATGCATTGTCATGAGCTTTCCAAAGGGAATTTGCAGTATAATTAATTTTATATATTTAATTTGTTGATCTCTTTACAACCAAAATACAATATATAACAGACCAATTAAAAATAATGATACACATTAAAAGTGTTCAGCCACAGAAGCCATTTTAAAACACAAATATCCCTCCCACTAATGGCCAGATACATACCTAAGTACACTAACTTAAGGCCCACATGCCTGGGATAATAAAATAATGTCTTCGCATGACACAGAAGAGATATTGGTGAACTTCCCTAGGGAGAGCATTGTACAACTGAAGCACTACTACAAACATCTCTTGTAGGAGGCACACAGGGAAATTTTTTAATATGATTATCTCAAGAGTCTGAGGAAGCTTATAAGGAGAGTGATAATCTAAAGGTACTTGAATACATTGCAACGTTCTAGGATAAGGGGCAGTAGTGCAGTAAAAGGAAGTGGAACCTCCCAGATTTGCATCTGTTGCCTTGTTATGGACATCATTACTACCTGAAATTGTTTGGAGACTGATGTTTACAGCTAACAGTTGAATGACTGTATTAGCCAGTGAACTAGCAGAAGGTTTGATTCAGCTTTTTCTGTTCAGTGCCATCCCTGCAGAGATTGGAGCTGTCTGATACCTAGTGAGATGGGAAAGCAGGGATTTTGTTTTGTTTTGTTTTGTTTTTTGTTTTGTTTTGTTTTGTTTTGAGGTATGTAACAATTTGACCAGCAATGGGGAAAACCTCTCTCCCTATTATCTACAGAGATAAATGGGGAAGACCCCTGATCACTGAAAGATGGTCAGTTTCTTCAGTAACCAATAGACTTTGGTCTTTGCAGATGAACTGGGGCACTTTCTCCCTTTCCTTTTTGTGAACAATTGTATGTTGTAGCCAGTATGTTTAGGCACATTCTGTAAATGATCCCTTTACCTTTGTTCAGTATAAGTTGTTTCTTCATTTCATTTCTATACTGCTTTATATTTTTAAGAAAAAATCTCCAATCAGTTTTCAACCTACATGAAAACATCAAATAAAGTATTACACTATAAAGCATTACAAAAGAAGCTCAAATGCAAAATATACAGTCGAAGCAATGTAATTAACAGGAAACTAAAATATTTTCTTAAAGATTTCAAAATAAGATATTACAAAGGAAGGTGAAGTATAGAATACACATTTAAAACACCATAAATGGCAAGAGAATAAAATATTATCTTAAACATAGAATAAGTTAAGGAGAGGTTGCTTTTATAGAAATGTAGGGAAATTTGTTTCTTTTCCTATTTCTTTTTCTTTTCTGTTGACCTTAAATATGAAGTTAATGTAAGCGTTGCATTGTGTTTTATTGCAGGTAGAAGATGTGTTACATCGTTGCAGAGAATACTTAATTAAAAAAATAAACGCAGAGAACTGTGTGCGGCTGTTGAGCTTCGCTGATCTTTTCAGCTGTGAGGAGTTAAAACAGAGTGCTAAAAGAATGGTAGAACACAAGTTCACAGCTGTATGCCACCAGGAGGCTTTCATGCAGCTCTCACATGATCTGTTGATAGATATTTTGAGTAGTGACAACTTAAATGTGGAAAAGGAAGAAACCGTTCGTGAAGCTGCTATGTTATGGCTGGAATACAACACAGAATCTCGATCACAGTATTTGTCATCTGTTCTTAGCCAAATAAGAATTGATGCGCTTTCTGAAGTTACACAAAGAGCTTGGTTTCAAGGCTTACCGCCGAACGATAAATCGGTAGTGGTTCAAGGACTATATAAATCTATGCCGAAGTTTTTTAAACCAAGACTTGGAATGACTAAAGAGGAAATGATGATCTTCATTGAAGCTGCTTCTGAAAACCCTGGTGGTCTTTACTCTTCAGTTTGCTACAGCCCACAGGCTGAAAAAGTTTACAAGCTCTGCAGCCCTCCTGCTGACTTGCATAAGGTTGGGACGCTTGTAACTCCTGATAATGATATTTATATAGCAGGGGGGCAGATCCCATTGAAAAATGCAAAAACTAACCACAGTAAAACGAGCAGACTTCAGGTTGCCTTCCGAACTGTGAATTGCTTTTACTGGTTTGATGCCCAACAAAACACTTGGTTTCCAAAGAGTCCAATGCTGTTTGTTCGTATAAAGCCATCCCTCGTTTGCTGTGAAGGCCATATCTATGCAATTGGAGGAGACAGTGTAGGTGGAGAGCTCAACAGGAGAACTGTTGAAAGGTATGATACTGAGAGAGATGAATGGACAATGGTAAGCCCACTGCCCTGTGCGTGGCAATGGAGTACAGCTGTTGCTGTTCATAACTGCATTTATGTAATGGCACACAACCTGATGTACTGTTACATCCCCAGGTCAGATACTTGGGTTGAAATGGCTATGAGACAAACTAGTAGATGCTTTGCTTCGGCTGCTGCTTTTGGGGATAAGATATTTTATATCGGAGGCTTGCACGTTGGCAGCAACTCTGGTATAAGACTCCCTACTAGCACTGTAGATGGGTCTTCCGTTACTGTGGAAGTTTATGATGTGAATAAAAATGAATGGCGAATGGCAGCCAACATCCCTGCCAAACGATATTCTGACCCCTGTGTCAGAGCTGTTGTGATTTCCAACTCCTTATGTGTCTTCATACGAGAAACCCACATGAATGAGAGAGCAAAGTATGCCACCTACCAGTATGATATGGAACTTGACCGGTGGTTCTTGCGCCAGCACATATCTGAACGGGTGCTCTGGGATTTGGGGAAAGACTTTCGGTGCACTGTGGGAAAGCTATATCCATCTTGCCTTGAAGAATCCCCATGGAAGCCTCCACCGTATCTCTTTTCACCAGATGGAGCTGATGAGTTTGAGATTGATGGAGAGATGCTGACGCTGCCACCTGTATAGCTCCCAAAATTAAGAGACTGCATGCCTAGAACTGGTTATCATGAAAACTCTTTGAGAGAACAGGGCTGGAATATGAAACAATAAGCTGTCTTGTATGTATGCCCTATTTAACATTTTGTGGCCATTGAGTGTAAATCGGTGGAATTGATAAGCAGATATGCTTCCATAATCTGAAACAATCCCTCTGGTAGCTGATGGGATCTGTATGTATATTGCAAGCTTAAAGCATCTGCTTATTGTCTAAATTTTTAGTCTTGTGAAGACTTTTAGTTCAGGAAACTTTCACAAAAGCAGCTTCTATTTCTAGGATGGTATGTTAATTGCTCAAAGTATCTTCCAGTTATATTTGAGTGAGTTCTGGAAATCTTTGTATGTGCTAGTTATTCTAGATTGTGTGGCCTAATGGAATGTGCTACACCTATTACACAACAGCCGTGTTGGTATAATAATGCCATGTTAAGAGAGAAACAAATCCCATGGATCTACCTGTGGTAGGAAGGGTAGATCTTCCAATTTACGGTGACATGCAGGGCAAAATGACTGCAGGCTCAGTCAAGCTGTATTATTATTATTATTATTTTATTATTATTAGGTGCATGTATTTTCACTAACTTATACCTGTCTATTTAGAATACAGGTCTTCCGAGCAGCTGGTAGTTTGCCAGGTGTGAACTTACGTTGCTGGGCTTGCAGTAAGAATTGCCAGCCCTACCTAGTGCGGGTCTGTGTGGAGCTTTTGATCAGTAAACAGTTCCACATTCTGTATTTCAGAAACAATGGCTCATGCATATTACTTCCTGCTGCTTACGTCCCCCTGCCCCAATGTTAACCAAGATATAGTGTGGATTAACCAGGTTTTTATTTTTGTTAATTTAATAACAAGCATTACTGTAGTGTGACTGTGTATAGATATCCCTTAGTTGTCTCTCTTTTGTTTTTTTTTTTGGGGGGGGGGAACCATTTTTTTCTTTCAGGAATACTCTGTGCAGGAGAGCAGTTCAGTAGTGCTGCTCTGGCATTAATCCCAGGAACCACTAGCAGTAGCGGAGCGCCGCCAATCTTACATGAGCACAGGTGCTTCATGATGGATCATACTAGCATGTTCAGCTGCATCATGTTCTGGCACTGTATTTTGAATGATATTAATTTATTAAAAAAAAAACCTGAGTCAAAGACTTGTTTCCCGTGTTTTCTGCAAGACAGTATCTTCCCAAAAAAACATTTCCTCAAACTCTTAATGTCAAAAAATATGCTGGTACTGGGTGGCTCAGAAAATTAGGTGCAACAGGTGTTCTGACATATTCCAGAGAGGTAAGTTACAGTATACAAGTTTGTTTTCCTCTGAGGACCACAAGGTGTGGAGGGGGCAGACGATGCTGTACAGTGCACTTACTACACTTTGGAATCATAGGCAAGGTGCTGAAAATTGCATTTAAAATGCATGCTTTCTGATAGCTGGTTCACACGTCATGCTAAGCCAAACAGTGGCTACATGTGAGTGTGCGGCCTTCCAGGGAGATGGTGCCTGCCTCACTCGTTGCATTTGCAGCTGTGCCATTCTGAGACCAAGAACAAACCTAGGTTGTAACTCCAGAAGTCACCATGAACTAACCAAGGTTTGTTCTTGATTACCTTTTGTCCACAACAAACCAACCACAAGCCCAGGTTTGGATAGCATGCTAAGACAAACCATAGCTTGGCTGAACATGGCACAAAACAGCTGGTGAGGAGTGAAGTGGCCACAGTCATCTCCCTAAGCTATGGTTTGGCTTAGCATGAAGTGTGAACCAGGCCACTGTTAAAACTTGCATAGTTCTTTTCAGTAGCTGAAAGATTCTTGTCCAGCACTTTTCTGCCAATTGTTTTTGGTAAAAAAATTGAATCCATTAAAAAAAAAAATCCTACTTCCAACTTGTTAAGGCTGGCTTTGCTTCTAAACTTAAGTTGAATACAGTCATACCTTGGATCCTGAACGCCTTGCGAGTTGGAACATTGTGGTTTCCGAATGCCGCAAACCCGGAAGTGAGTGATCTGGTTTGCAAACATTTTTTGGAACCTAAACATCCCACTGGCTGCAGGAGCTTCCTGCGGCCAATCGGAAGCCGCGCCTTGGTTTCCGAACATTTTGGAAGCCGAACGGACTTCCGAAATGGATTCCGCTTGACTTCCGAGGTACCAGTGTAAATCTGCCCTTCTAACAGAACAGGAGGAAATATTATTCATAAATTTGTAACGAATACTAACTAGCCAATAGGTTTCTTGGAAGAAAGCTGTATAGGAAAGAAATACTACTAGAAATTATTATCACATTGATTGCAAGTTCGTGAAGATAAACAAGTAGCTTCATAGTTTGTATTTTCATGAAGATGATTTTGTTCCTGTATTATCAGTGCACCTAACCTATGGATCAGTTTCTTTGAGATTTTGCTCAGTGTCAACTGAATGTCTTGGGCAACTTTAACAACGAGAAGAAGACATTATGGATTCATATTTGGTATTTAGAATGTCAGCTGTAATTTTGACTGCAGCAGGTGAAAATCAGGCCATATAATTAAAAGCTACTGCTGATTTGCATGATGCAGATAATTTTAGCACACTCTTGAAAACAAACCGGTATGAGAAAGTCATGAGTGAAAAGAGTTAAAACATGAATTCCCATTTTTAAACCACCAAAATTAGTCTGATGTAGCTGGCAATGGGGAGGACCTATTCACACGTGTTAGTGTTTCTTGCCTCTTATTTCTCTTCCCCTGTCTAAGTTGTGAGAGAGAGCAGGTCTCAAGCGTTTGCAGTTCAAACTGCAAGTAAACCCTTGTGCCAAACAAGTTACATTCAAGCAAAACAAGAACAATCTTTATTTTCTTTAGAACAAAATATACAGCAGAAGCATTAATAGTCTTTTGAACATAGTAACCTATTTTTTACACATTGATGATGGATGAAATACCTAATATTTACCAACCCTCCTCTTCCAACAGGCTGGTAGCAGTAAAAACCATATGGAAATAAACTTCGGTTTCATTTCACTTAAACCATGATTAGATAACTGATTTCAGGTTTATGTCTCAAAACCAGCCTTGAATGATTGATATTAATTTGTTAAGTGGTATAGAAACTGGAATAGAGGTATTTCTAGTCTATTTCATACTGTAATATGATACACATTCCCAAATACTTGTAACATTTAAAAAAATATAAAAATCAGTTTCTCTACTGTGCATGATGCGAATATACGTTTGTAATAGGAAGCACCAGCACATAAAACAGCCTTACAAAATACCAAGTTAGCGTCCTGATTCTAAACACTTGTGTGGGACAAAATGTTCAAACACCAGCATAATACTCTTTCAGTAGCCATAAAGCACTGTACTATGCAGTATGTTGGCACCAGTCAAGGTGTTGCATCCTGAACATTTACTTGCTTGTGGAGCAAGTATTAAGATCATACTGTTAGATATAACTCGGGGTGGAGGTGTTCCTTTGGGCTGAGCAATGCTTTTACATTTGGAAGGGAATTTTTTTATATATTTTACTTTAACATGCTCTTGCCATTTTCTATAGTAAGGTAAAGGTAAAGGTACTCCTGCCCGTTCGAGCCAGTCTTGCCAGACTCTAGGGTTGTGCGCTCATCTCACTCTACAGGCCGGGAGCCAGCGCTGTCAAGCTGTATCTGGCCAGCGTGACAAGCTGCATCTGGCGAGCCAGCGCAGCACACGGAACGCCGTTTATCTTCCCGCTAGTAAGCGGTCCCTATTTATATACTTTCACCCGGAGGTGCTTTCGAACTGCTAGGTTGGCAGGCGCTGGGACCGAACTACGGGAGCGCACCCCGCCGCGGGGATTCGAACCGCCGACCTTTCGATCGGCAAGTCCTAGGCGCTGAGGCTTTAACCCACAGCGCCACCCACGTCCCTTACCTATAGTAAGAGCACATGTATTATTTGAATTTGAAGCACTTCATGTTCTTAATTCGGCTTTAGATAACATCAAGATCGTGTGCCCTATTACAGGTAGAATTTGCATCCGGTACTAACCAGCCCTTAAAGAATGTAACTGAAAATAGGGGTAGCCACTGAGTGTGCTCTGATTATACCGAGCTCATAACCATTCCTACTAGCCATGCTGGCTGATACTAATGTGAATCCAACAACATCTGGAGGGTACCACATTGACTACCTCAGCATTACAGGAACAGCAAGGCTTAAGTCACTAGAATTGTCACTACAATACTAGAGTAAATGACAGTGCTTGCATTTTAGCTGGTGCTTTCTTGATGTGAAGTGCTTCAAGCAAGAGTGCTTCAATGCGCTACATGTGATGTTTCAATAATACAAGCAGCACTGCTTTTTACGTTTTCCAGAATAAATTAAACTCAAACCTCAAAACTGAAATCAGTGGCTAGAAAACAAATGCTATTCATATTAAATTTGAATTATTTTCCCTTACAGACCTCCATCTAATCTAGTCTTTCAATACCCTTTTGCAAAGATATGTATGTGACCCCACACATTTGTAATACACTATGTGCTTATGCCGGTTTTTTCAGTGTATATTAAGACTACCTGCTGAATCCAAATTATGTGATTATAACTACTGGAGTACACACAGTAATCATTTTCAATAGGTTTTACAGTTTATTCCTGCATTTGACTTGTACAATTAACTACTGCCAATTTTTTCCCTGTAGCAAAATGATAAATATAAATTGGTCACTCCAAGATGATGGCTACTATAAACACTTATACAGCGTATTGTCATGTACTATGAGCGATCGCCAAAGAAGAGAAGACATTTTAAAAGAATCACCAGCTTTTCATACCATCTTGTCCCTAAGGATTTTGCTCATCCCTCGTTATGGTGCCTGTGGATTAATTGGCAAAAGGTGTTAGTCAGATGCCTCCTAATTTGTGCTCCCTTTAGGGAAGGATGAAACCAACAACTGGATGTAACAATTCCAACCAAGGAACTCCCAAGAAAAAAAGTCTGTTTACAAGCTGTATCAGCTTGACTGCAGTGTAATGACACTCATGGCATACTTAGCTCTGAAGTTTCAATAAAAGGGTAACATCTCCAAGCCACAGCATCCTTGTAAAATGTTTTCTTTAGGAGCACAGTCAACTTCTGTGGTTAGAAAACTCTAACTCTAATTTATGGGCTCATTCATTCGAGCAAAGTAGTGTAGAAGAAAACATACAAGGTTTTTTTTTATGCTGGCTATATTATTTCAGATATCTGAGTAAGCTTGAAAGCATAAGATGTGTCTTGCAAACAGTACTATATACATGGATTATAGCAGGGGACCTCCCTCATACAGCACCTATGAAAAATACACAGGTGTGTGAAAATTGCACCTGTGTACTGGTTGCAGTCCACAATTGGTCATTAATTTTCATAATGCGTATGTGGAACAGGTGTGAAAACAGCTCCACACAGTGGTATACATGCTTCTCTCTTGGATAGTTAATCTACAAGAAGGTTGGGTGAAGTAACCCAAACTGCTTATATGAAAATCTTTCTTGAAGTGCAACCATAGCCATCTCTGAAAACTGGGTTTTTTGAGATGTGGCCAGAATACAGGAATTCTGGTTGGGGTATGCTGTGACAACTTTGGTGCAGAATGTTACATCATTAATAAATATTCCGTCCACTAAAAGGATATGAAGTAAAGCAGTCTAGCTACAGTACACCTGAATTAACACTTTATCCATTTAAATCATTGCAGTTTGGAGAAGAAAACCAAGAAGGAAAGGGAAGGAGGCTTGAACTGGCAGTTGTAAGCAAAAATATGATCTAAGGGAAGCCCTGGAATTCTTTATTTTGGTAAATCATTCATATTGTAATGTCCTACACTAAGATGAATTACTTAAAGTCCAAGGCAATCTCACGGCTGCCTATACTGCAATCCATAAAACTATCGCTGGCAGAAAGCCAAGTAATCTCTCGTTACAGTCATTTCTCAAATGTCTGCTAACCTACACATTAAATTAGAAAACCCTAAAAGCAGCTAGGAAAGGGGAAAAGCACTTCTGACTCTTGAATTTGGAGTCTTAACCGTGCCAGAGAGGTAGGTATTTGGTTATAGGTATTCACTAGTGAAAGTTTTCGAACAGCCACTGTTGGATGCAACACAAGCAAATGGGAACGTGAAAGATGAAAGCTAACACACAACTTGAAAACGAGGAAATTGCAGTTAATGAGCAAGAGTTGCAAGAGTTGTTTTTCTGCTAAGAGGTATCTTGGGTGTTAATTCCAAAGAGGTAACAAAAATATGGTAAACCTGTGTATTTTAGTCAGTATTAGAACTATCTTACTTCCATTTTATCCCTGACCTTTAAAAACAAACTTTTTTAAACCTAAGTGCTAGCAGCTAGATTTCTGAACGTTGAAATGAGCTGGTGCAAAACTGCCAACAGCTGTTCAGATCAGCTGTCATTTAGGCGTTTTAAGTGTTAAACTGGGTGTGAACGTCTCATTTAATCTGTATTTGTTTCATGTCATTCCACCCACAGGTGCAAAAGGTTGCAACATTAGGCTGCAATCCTTTGCACAAGTTGGTTCCACTGAAATGAAAAGAGGGTGGAAGTGAGAGGTCAGTTTTCTGTTCCAAACCTAGACAGCCCCACTCTTTCTTTTTTTCAAGAAAAAGTCTAGACAGCTGGAGTTAATACAACAAAATTTACATAAATCATTCTCAACATCCAAAGGACAGCACACATTGAAAAATAAAGCCCGTCTCACAACAAGGCTTATATGCTACTGTTGTTACAAAGGCTCAGATTTTTAAAAAGAAGCGTTAATGCAAACTGCAATGACATCCTGCGATGCAGCTTTAAAGGCCATTCCTTCATCCTCATGCTGCTTGAATTCATGGGTGTGTTTTTTTAAAGCAAAACCACAGGTCTCTTTCTCAAAATGAATGTAAGGGCTTGGTCCGCTGCAGAACAGTTATTCCCCAAGGCTTTGTGTTGACTGGGTGAAAGTAGAAAGCCATGAGGACATGGCTGATTTTGCACTCGTGAGAGCTCCTCCAACTGACTGACCTGGATTTTATAGGAAAAAGAGGGGAAGGTTAGGCAAAGGTAAGGCTAAGATGAGAGCAATTAATAGCACGGTGCTTGCTTAGAAGTAATTCCCATTAAGTTTAATAGGGCTTGAAAATTATATATGGGATTGTAGTGCAAGGGCACTTACATCTATGTGTAAAAAGCAGATTTCTCGAAGAGACAGCCTCTTGTTTTGGCATTCTCTACGACGTTTCTAGAGCTGGTTCAGACTGGTGAAGCTTGGGATGAAGACTCCATAGGTCTGTGTAAGTATGCAACACTCATAGCTATCTCTGGAATTGGTGGTTTGGGGAAAGTGGGCTGACGAGTATGCAAGGCTGAGGGGCTCGCCTCACTGCAGTAGTAAACTTGATGGCTGAGATGAGAGGCATGCGGAATCTTACAGCTTTCAAATTCCAAAAATGAGGGGTGCTAAAAAGATGTAACATGACTTGGGAATCCCAAATATATTTTGTTTGAGTTAATATAATTTCGTTCTGCTTGGTAAGTTAGGTGTGTGTAAAATTGTATAGAAATCATTGAAAATGATTGCCAAGTACTTGCATTTATATTATATACAGTGGTACCTCGGGTTACAGACGCTTCAGGTTACAGACTCTGCTAACCCAGAAATAGTGCTTCAGGTTAAGAACTTTGCTTCAGAATGAGAACAGAAATTGTGCTCCGGCAGTGTGGCACCAGCAGGAGGCCCCATTAGCTAAAGTGGTGCTTCAGGTTAAGAACAGTTTCAGGTTAAGTACGGACCTCCGGAATGAATTAAGTACTTAACCCGAGGTACCACTATATTACTTGTTATTATTTAGCATTACCTGACATTTTCAGAAGGTAAAATTAAAATCCTTTGGTTTATGTGGTTTTTACCACATAAGCTAGATGTTGTCCAATCACAAAATAGTAAGATTCAAATCCCTCACACCCAAAAGCATATTTTTAAGACCCCTCACTGAAGAAATATGCGATAAAGTTTCACCTCCCCAAATGACACGTCCTACGAGTGTTGTGCATGAAGTTTCCCGTTTCACTTCTCCATACATAGTGCTTCAGTTGGTTTCCTGCTATCCCTTCATTTACGGAAGGTAGCAACATTTGCGTGCTGTTGGTGGAGATATATACCACCAACAAGATTCTTGAAACAGGCCGTGGAAGTTAAGGTTTCTGTTTGCAGCATACAAGTGTCACAGCACGTACTGATTTCCAGTTACGAAGCATCTTACCTACGGCTCTTCCTGTCTGTACAACGTTCCGGCTGGTTGTAACCATGGCATTTCCAATCTTCTTGCCCCGTTCACTATTCTGTACAGAACTAAATGAGAGGAAAATGTCATAGCGTCATACAACTGACTTCCACTGTTTCCAAGCATGTAAACTGACCATGAAACTAAACAAAGGAGTTGGCAATAAAGAAAGAAAAAGTACCTAGTAGGCCGATACTTTTATTAGGCCAAGGTACTAGATTTAAATGGCAGGTATTAAGCCCTGTGGTCACTAACTCTCAGACAAGAATAAAGGTTCTTTATAATATTGTAAGCATGGATATAGTTCTAGTTTGCACATACCGTTAAACCATAGTTGTAAAACTCAACTCAGCTACCAACAAATGGCACTTTAAAAATGGAAAGCATTAGAAACCATAGAAATAGAGAAAGCAATGATACAACTACTATACAGTGGTGCCTCGCAAGACGAAATTAATTCGTTCCGCGAGTCTCTTCGTCTAGCGGTTTTTTCGTCTTGCGAAGCAACCCTATTAGCGGATTAGCTATTAAAGGCTTAGCGGCTTAGCTGCTAAAAGGCTATTAGCGGTTTAGCGACTTAGAAAAAGGGGGTGGGGAGCGAAAAAAAAATCTCAAGACTTGCAAGACATTTTCATCTTGCGAAGCAAGCCCATAGGGAAATTCGTCCTGCGAAGCGCATCGAAAAACAGAAAACCCTTTCGTCTAGCGGGTTTTCCGTCTTGCGAGGCATTCGTCTTGTGGGGCACCACTGTATTTAAAGCAAACGTTTTATGAATTTGGAGGGAAGAGACCTAAACTCCTAGCAAATGGGGAGAAATAAAACAACTTTAACAGATACAAAGACCAAAACGGGGAAAAAAATTTTCTACTAAAATTTTGTGAACATTTAAGGAGTTTTCCTCTGTACTCTTCTAAGTCCACTCCACTCAGAAGAGATACAAAAATTTCTGGACACAATAACACCACCAACTTTGGGGGCAAAACTTATGGAAGAGCTGATTATAGAAGAAGAGATTATTATTTTTTTAAGGTAGGCAAACCCCAGGCCCAGATAGGTTTTCCACAGTATTTTATAAAGCATTTAAATCTGATGTTTACACATATGACCAAACTATATACTGACATTCTAACTGAGACCTATCACCACCAATCTGGAAACAACGGAGGATAGTAGCAATCTCCAAACCATACAAGGACCCCTCAAAGGTAGAAGCTTACCATCTATTTTCTCTACCTAAACTGGATTAGAATTCTTTCTACAGCAGAATGGTCAATAGAATGTAAATAATAATAATTTTTTTTTTTGTTTAAAAATGCATTCATCTGGATCTGGTTGGTTTGTCCTGGGCCATAAGATTACAGACCCAATTAAAATAAATGTAATTTATTATGGTAAACAAACTATTCCATCAAGTGCTGCTCTGTGCAGAACGCAACGTCTGTACTGTGTTCACACAAGTGTGGCAAAGGCAGGCATGGGGGATCAGTGAAGTGGGGATTTTGGAGCACACTGCTTGTTCACGTTAAACCACAGCTTATTTTAAAACCATGGTTTAGTGATATGTGTAAACTGGGCCACAGAGTCCATCTGACAATTATTCTGAACATTTCAACAGTCATCACCTGCCAGAATACCAAACCCCAGTTTAACATGAAACTATGCTCACCAATTTATAAAAATCCCAGTCTTCCAAAGCATATTCAGTTATGGTACTTACTGTGACAATCTTAATTTCACATCTGAAACCGAGTATTGGCCTTGGAATGGGTGACTGAAAAGTGTTTTGTAAGGAGGTGGAAGAAAAGAGAAGAGAAAAACAGAACACAAATTTAAAATGTTTTGTGTGTTGTAACAATAAAAACAGAAAACATAAGCCATTCCTTTCTAACTAGGCTGAAAACATTAACATTTCTTGGCTCCTGGTCTGGTCAGTTTGCATTGGGGGAGATCTCAGAGGCCTCAATGGCTGTACAGTGGACAAAACATTTAGCACTGATCCATCTCTGAATTCCTTCCCTGGGTTACAACCTGCTGCTCCTCTGAAATGCCTTCCATTTTAAAGTGGCTGTTCAGTTACACCACAGTCACTTCCAATGTCCTCCAGACTTCTCTCCTAATTCTGACTCTGTGGGACAGTGGCCACAATCAGGAGCCAAGGGCCTCTGCACCTCCAGACAACTGTTTAAGTAAGTACTTGTCGGTGTGACAGTGCAGCGATATGGAAGAAATTAAATTCTTGGCTAAAAGCCTCTGAAGTTCAGATGGAATTACATTCAGATAAAATGGTCAAAGCAACATCAAGAGCACAGATACATCCTGCTGTTAGGGGCTTGGAAGCACTAATTGTTTGAATTGTGTTGTGTTCTGATCTTCAGAAACAGGACATATTTTGGCCACCTTACACCAGGCAAGCAGGCAGAGAGGACCATATTTTTGTTTACCTAAAGAACAGCATTCTTTTTTAAAAAAAAGATATTTATTGAAATTTCAACATGTTACAAAAATAAGAAAAAAGTAAAAAGAAAAAAAATACAAAATAAAAGCAGTTAAAAACAAATCAGTCTTCCCATATCTTGTCTTTCATTTGCTTATTTCCCTGACCTCCTCACACCTCCCTCCCTTGTATTCAGATCAGTTAGTTAATTCAGCAAATCCTTTCCCTCTTTGATTTTATCTTAATCTTTTATCTTAATATATTGTTACTTTAGATTGTCAACAGTCCATTTTTACATTTCCTTTATAACATTACTGCTAAAAAACCACTTAACTTCAATCCAACATCATTCTAACATTCATTAATTTCCTAAAGAACAGCATTCAAGGCAAGCTAAATGCAGAACATGCAACATCTGAAGCACAAGCAAGGAGACAGATATGTGGGGAAAGTGAGTTCCAGAACTAGAAGTTTGTAATTTTGAAGCCTGGTACTACTAGGAAACGGAGAATTCTTGCTTGTGCTTCCTGGAAATTAAATGGCAGACCTAGGAAGTCGCAGATGCTCAAGACGACAGCATTCCTCTCTCTACTTCTTCCATACAAACATTAAAGCTAAAATTTCTTACCTGGGATTTACCTCTGCGAGAGCTGGGTGCTTATTGCTGTTCCACACTCTGTAATTGTGTGTATTCTTCCAAGCTGCTACAAAGGTTGTTCCAAAGTCTGATAATATTTTTTCACTGTCTGATGAATAAAATAGATAAGAGAAACCTAAGCAGCTTCAATACTTTGCATGCTATGTGTGTGCATGCAAAGAAGCAAGCACATTTAAATTTTTTAAAAGGCAGTGTGCACCTTCTGCATAGTAATACTGTCAATGCAACACAGCAACAAATAGAAAGTGGATGGCGCTGGCTAACAGACTGGATTTCCACATGTTTGAAAGCCCGAAAATCTAATTTCCCCCCTTGTGTATCACTGTAAATACAGGTGTGGAAGGGGTGGTGTCATCCCTGATCACGTCTATGACAGTGATGGCCAAGCTTGGCCCTCCAGCTGTTTTGGGACTACAATTCCCATCATACCTGACCACTGGTCCTGCTGGCTAGGGATGATGGGAGTTGTAGTCCCAAAACAACAGGAGGGCCAAGTTTGGCCATCCCTGGTCTATGACATACCAAGTCACTGAAATACAGCTGTTTTTCAATGGCATGGTGTCAGCAGACAGAAGAAAGACTCCACCCTCATATATAAACATGCACCTGGGCTAGCATTCAAGAACAGGAGTGTGGACTTGGGACCAATTGGCAAACAGGCAAATCTCTCCTTCCCCACTCAGTGCGGAGTGGCAGCTGCAACTGCCAGGAAGCAAATAAACAACTGGAAATAAAAGGTTTAATTAGTGAAATTGATGGGAAGTTAAAACTAAGCAGATTATGCAATTAAGATATAAAAAACAGCTTGAAAAGAGACAGAATTTTAAGAAGGAACTAATCTGGATTTTCAGTGGATTTGGAGAGGTGGGACCATTTCTTCCCAAGCATCTGATATAAAACACTCCAAATCATCACACAGTCCTTTAGACAGAGCCAAGCGCTTTGATAGTAAAACCTGGATCTGCGTTACTGTGTGCTAGCATGTAGCATCAGATCAGATTAAGAGGAAGATTTAGGGCTGTGTTAAGTGCGGAGCCCTGGGGGCGCTGCAACTATGATGTAGAATGGAAGGAGAGAGGAGAGGGGGCATTGCACAGGGTGCTGCTAATATTTGAGACCGCAAGACCTGCCACTGAGATTAGGCGGCAGCAAGTCTCATGGACAAGCCTCTCTCTCGGGCCTCAGACAACCTCTGCATGGGCCTGTGAGAAGCAATCCCTCTTTTTAATACAGCATCAGAGCTTCCATACGGTTACTAACCAGGTCAGACCCAGATCCCTATATTTCTTTGTCCTTTCCTTTTACTCTTCCTAGTTACAGCTGCTAAGTATATTCTTAGAGGATTTTTTTAAAAAATAAAAAAATGGAAGCAATGGCACCAGGGTTTACCTGGCTGCAGAGTAGCAGCGAGCAGCGCATGGAGATATGAGCCAAACTGGGCTCGGATCCACTCATCGCCTCCTTCCCAGCCAGTGCCGTCTAGGAAGACGTCGTCCCGGTTCTCAGTTACGTGCTTTACCAGGAAGTCTGCAAATCTTAAGTCAGCTGTTGTGGGATTCAGAACCTTCCTGAGCTCTGGATCATGGACTTGCACCAGAGCTTCCTCAATCTGTTGAGAAAAATCCAACATGAAAAAGCAGTGCAGAGGAAAAACTAAACAACCTGAGCTGAACACTTAAGAGGAGCTACTCTCTTCTGTTGAACCACAACTGATGTGCAGTGCTGCAGCGTTTGGGGATGAAGCTCAGTCTGACTGCAGAGTTGCAGGTGGCAACAGTGGAGTTTGGATTTGATATCCCGCTTTATCACTACCCTAAGGAGTCTCAAAGCGGCTAACATTCTCCTTTCCCTTCCTCCCCCACAACAAACACTCTGTGAGGTGAGCGAGGCTAAGAGACTTCAGAGAAGTGTGACTGGCCCAAGGTCACCCAGCAGCTGCATGTGGAGGATCAGGGAATCAAACCCAGTTCACCAGATTACGAGTCCACCGCTCTTATAACTAACTCAGTCACCGATCAACCATCTTTAGTCCCTACAACAAGCAATCAGCTTCTTTTTCCTTGTGATGAACAGAGTAAATTTGTGGTATGGGTCTTGTTCTGGGGAGGCAGGGTTGAAAAGTCTCTCTCTGGGTCTATTTCAACTCTACAACTGGATTGTTGGAGATAGAAGGGAAGCTCTCCAACAATGTTGCCACTCCAAGGGGCAGGTCACTATGTGTTTACAAGGAAAAGCTGCGGAAGATTGTTTCAAGCAACTACCATGTGGAAGCTGCAGTCTGTAGACTGGACCTCAAGGCAGTCTTTTCTGGAACAGTTCTGTATGAGTGGAAAGAACCATTAGTTTTACTCTGGGTCTTTGAAGAGTACCCAAATGCGGTCCTGGAAATTATGTTTCCCTCCTACTATAAAGAGGCGAAATAGGACTTGGGATAGGAAGAATCTTCCTGTTGGGTAGAATATACTCAGTAGTTAAGCAATTGTATTTGTTAGGAAGTATGACCCTTTGCCGGCTTTATCCTTATTTTTATGGCACATTTTACTAAAAAAAATTCTTCTTTTTTTAAAAAAGTTGCAATTCATTGACCTGTCTATGATATAAAAGAAAATGATTCATACCTCTACAATAGCATCACTTAGATGCTTTTGCTGACGGAAAAGGATGTTGGTGGCTCCTGCAACAAACCCACGAATGGTTATATCAGACAGGAGATGGTGTTGTTGCAGCGCCATGTACGGCAAGCAAAGGTATCCCTGAAACAGAGAAAAGGGAGGGAGGAGATCGATGTGAGGAAGAAAAAGGGTGAAGAGCAGGATTTGATACTTTAAAATGCTGTGATGCTCTAATGAACAAGGAAAAAATAACGAAGATTGTAATTGCAACTTGAACTGTTACTTCCTCATCTGTTAACAATTACACCTCCGTGGAATATTGCTCTGTTGAGTTAAACTATTACTGTCCATAAATTAGCAGGAAATCTAGGCAGGATACAGATTCAGCAAACTGTATGAACACACCCTGTGCGCAGTCACTGCCTCCTCCCAGACATACACGGGAGCAAATATGAATTAAATCTAAAGCAGACAAACTGTGGCTTGAAGCCTTTGCTGTGGGTTAAATTGGAAGTGAATATGAAAGGAGAAGTGTGGGAGGGAGGGAGGGAACATAGGCTTTTTTGTAGTAACGCCAAACCAATGTCTTGTGGTTCCTTGCTTTAAAGGCGTCCAGTTGATGGTGCCTGCATTTTATAGTTGTCAGATAAAGGGCAATGAGAACGGATTGATCAGACTGCAAGCCCAATTACTGTGACCTTCGGAGTCTCAGCAAAGAACATAAGGACAGAATGTACTATGCTGGGAAGTTGTGTCTGAGTAAGGCATACTGCAAAAAGTTGATCGTTTCATTATTAAATTTTATAGGAAACTGTCACCACTAGAACACTCTTGCTTTGTGACTACTCACTTTTAGAAATACACCCCCTCCAAGTAATATTGCAGTAACACTGTGAGTTTAACATGGAAAATTTATGGTGGAGGAAGGGGAACTGTTTTTAAATGAGTAACCATGGAAGAATTACAGGAAGTCAAGCTTATGATACAACAGTATTCTATAAAAACTGAGTAAGTAAACTCATTCTAAAAGAAGTTGATATCAGGTTTTCCAGCTAGAGTTTCACAAAATTAAGATTACAGAGCACATGGCTATAGTTTGCGTGTGTCTGCCATCAATTACGCCAGTATTTTCCAGGAAAGTTTACTATTTTTAAGAAGTCTTTGAACAAAACACTTTTATGTAGATTATACCCTAATTTTAACTGATGCTATTGAAAGCATAATTTTAACTTATAAATAGAATCAGTAACTCTAGGCCACTTCCAGCTGTTATAAAAATTGTGCTGTTGACTTGAAAGACTAAAGACACATAGGGGGGAAAGGAAACAAACATGAACTGCCTCATACAATCTGGGCATGAGAGACAAGAATTCCCATACTATAACATCTGTAATGTTGTTTAGCCCTTCAGACCGCTTCGCATGGTGCCCTTCCAATGTTTCGGTCCAAAGCACCCTTGACCATTGGCCTTGCTGGCAGGGGCTTAGGAGAGTTGGAGTTCACCTGGAGACCCCCACCTTGGCTACCTCCGACCTAAGGTATCAACATGCTCCTGACATTATCTTACTTACAGGAGCCACCAGCACTGAAGTTGTTCATGATAGATTTATTTATGTCTGTCAGCCATAGTAGTCAACGGGACCCAGATATTCCCGAGGTCTCTTTTAGATCAGCATTTCCCAATCTGTGGGTTGTGACCTGCAAGTGGGTCATGGGCTTTAGGATTCTTGATTGGTCTTCTCAAGTTACAGATATAAAATCAGCAAACATGCAGTTAAAATGCACGAAGCCGATGACTGCTGAAGATCTGAGGTCCACAATTCATGTGACAATAAAAACACTGTTTTACACTACTGGATAGATAGAATTTAATGAGTGTTCTTAGCATTGAGAATTTAATGAGTGTTTCATACATGGCAAGTGCTGGAAACACAGAGCTAGGCTAGGTCCCAGACTCACAAAGTCGGTACTGCTCTTTTGAGACTTTTCATATGGAATAGGGACACAGGGCAATATTCAGCCAAGTCTTGCTCAGAGTAGACACATTAACTTTACTGAAACTAAGCCATATGCATTAACCTTGGTGGGCCTATTCTGAGCTGAACAGGAAGCTGCCTTATACCAAGTCCGACCAACAGCCCATCTAGCTCATTATGGTCTCTACACTGACCAGCAATGGCTCTTCTGGGTTCCAGACAGTCTTTCCTGGAGATGTTGTGGACTGAACCCGGGACCTTCTGTATGCAAAGCAGTTCTCCACCAATTACCTATGACCCTGGCCACATCAGAGAAAGTGTTTGTTACTTCCATCCTACCAAGGCCCTGCCATGAGTGAGTACACCCCAGTTTCTGGTGATGGCACAAAGGCTCTTGGGTGTTCTGTCTGTTTTGGTTTTTTGTCCCACTCCCTTTGGGTATTAAGATATCCTTGCAGTTTGCAAAAAGGTTAACACCACTGGCCCTGTCAGCACAGCTGCCCGGCTTGTATTACCAGGACAGAGAGCTAGAAGACTCGTGCCTTGCGTTAAGAGTTTGGGTGTAATCCTTGACGCCTCCATTTCCATGGAGGCGCAGGTTACAACAACAGCCAAGACGACATTTTTCCACCTTCACCGCATCAAGCAGTTGGTTCCTTACCCTTCCCGCCCCGACCTGGCCACAGTGATCCATGCGGCACTCACCTCCAGGCTTGACTACTGTAATTTGCTCTACGTGGGGCTGTCCTTGAAGCTGTCCCAGAAACTCCAGCGGGTGCAGAATGCTGCAGCGAAGCTCCTCACAGGGTCTCTGCCATGGGAGCATATTCACCCAGTGCTTTTCCAGCTGCAGTGGCTCCCGGTGGAGTACAGGGTCAGATTTAAGGTGCTGGTTTTGACTTTTAAAGCCCTTCACGGCCTAGGACCCTCATACCTACGGGACCGCCTCTCCTGGTATGCCCCACGGAGGACCTTAAGGTCCATATATAGCAACACCCTAGAGGTCCCGGGCCCTAAGGAAGTTAGATTAGCCTCAACCAGAGCCAGGGCCTTCTCAACACTGGTGGAACGCTCTGTCTCTTGAGACCAGGGCCCTGCAGGATCTGATCTCTTTCCGCAGGGCCTGTAAGACAGAGTTGTTCCACCTGGCCTTTGGCTCAGAATCAGTTTGATTCCCTCCCCCTTTTCCTTTTTCCTTTCTCCTCCTATGATGAGATTGCTCCCTAATTGTTTTAATGTTGTATCTTAATCTTTTAAATTGTATTTTAATCAACTTGTTTTTATTATGGGTTGTTAGCTGCCCTGAGCCCGGTCTTGGCTGGGGAGGGTAATTTACTAAAGGAGACTAATTTACTAAAGGAATTGCTTATTTGTTTTTTAAAAAATTCGCAGTCCACCTTTATGAGTAGCACTTGCTCCAGGACAGCTTACCCAATGAGAGGATAAAAATACAACTTTGAAACAAGATAAAAAGCAACGTGGAAACTTTCCAGAAGCCAAAACATGCTAGGTTACCTTAGTGAAAACAGCTAACGGCATGCCATACTGGTCCTCTTCCAAACCTGATATAAGGCCAGGAACAAAGACGGCATGCCCTGTGTTAGGTTGAGGCTGCACAGTAATGGGAATGCTTTCAGAAACTGCAGGTTCCTTTGGAAGGATTTCAGTCTGTGCTGCTACTGCAGTGATTTCACCTTCTCCTTCTTTCAAGCTGGGGTCCTCCAGGATATTAGGATCCAGGGTTTCCCAGTCACTTTCAGATGATTCTGGAGAAGTGCGTGAGGGAGGTTTCAAATGCTGCCCATTGTCCCTGGAGACGTGTGCTCCGTTGAGATTGTCCTCGGCCTGAAATAAAGGTACATCTACTTTCTCAGTGTCCCGTTCTTGGTTTCCGGACAACGTTGGGCCTTCTGCATCTGTTTCCACGTTTTCGTTTGAAAGCGCCACAGTGGACAAGGAAACATAATAATCTGTAGGAGGTGGGACTTCCTGCTGGCTGACATCCTCTGAAACACTCTTCCTTGGCCGGTACTGTGAACAGTCAGTGAGACCATGCTCTATCATACCTGGAAATTATAAAAATCTCTTGGATAACAGCATCATGAAAAGTGAGTTTATCATAATACAAAACACATTGCATACTTTGAAAGCTACCTTGAAAGCTACCTTCCAATTCTACAATTCTAAGAATGATCTTAGATTTCCATGCACGGTATATTTATAGCTTGAAGCGCAGTTCCTTATACCGTATTTTTCACTCCATTGGACGCACCGGACCATAGGACGCACCGCACCATAGGAGGGGGAGAACAGGGAAATTTTTTCCCCCTTGTTCTCCCCCTCTAAAACAAGGTGCGTTCAAGGTACATTCACCAGAGCTTGTGGGGCTGGCGGTGGGGGGAAGCGCTGCTTTCCCCCACCGCCAGCCTCAAAGATCCCTGAAGCCTTTGGAGTGCAGCGCCCCGCTGCCCTGCAGAGGCTTTGCGCACAGCCGTCCTCAAGCTAGAGCAGCGAGACGGAGCCCTCCGTCTCGCTGTTCTGGCTTGGGAACAGCCTTGCTAGCCTCTGCAGGACAGCGGGGTGAAGGCACCCCGCTGCCCTGGAGAGGCTTTGCGCGCAGCAGTCCCCAAGCTAGAGCAGCAAGACTCCACAGTGCTCCGTCTTCCTGTTCTGGCTTTGGGCTTAGCGGCGCAGCCTGCATTCGCTCTATAGCATAGCATAGCATAGCATAGCACTGTAGAGTTGGAAGGGACCCTGAGGATCATCTAGTCCAACCCCCTGCAATGCAGGAATATGCAGCTGGTCCATACAGGGATCGAACCTGCAACCTTGGCGTTATCAGCACCATGGTCTACGCACACACATTTCCCCTTAATTTTTGGAGGGGAAAATGTGCGTCCTATAGAACGAAAAATACGGTACTTGCTAAAATATACCATACTAGTGATCTTTCATGAGACAAGCTGTATCCGAATGTCATTCATATCTATGGTTTAGCAATACCAGAATGAATATAGCCTTCTTTCAGCCTTGACATTTCCCTTCCTCTCCTCTTACTGTATGACTGGGAGAAGGAGTTCTGATTAACTGTGATTTTTCACGTGGTCTGGGCCAGCAAACTGTGGTTAGCATTAACGATGGTTTGTTTCAAACCATCCAACTTCGAACAGTGATTTCTAAAAATGGCTTGTGTAAACCAACCACAGCTAATCACAGTTCTAGGTTCAGGTGACATGGGAAACTGTGTAACATGCTTTCTATTGTTGAAAATACTTTACTCTCACTTACCGGGAAAGAGTGATAAGACTGTCATTAGGGCTCCCACCAGCCTATTCACTGGAGAGATATAAAACAGAACCTGAAAGGGAGGGGAGCGGGAATCACAAACGTTAATTTCTAGAGAAAGAGAAGAACGAAAAACAAACAATTCCAGTTCATAGCACCCAGAATGATAGCAGCACATGACTTTCTGAGGCATAAAAAAGTAAAAGGTAAAGGACCCCTGACAGTTAAGTTGAGTCGCAGATGACTCTGGGGTTGTGGCACTCATCTCACTTTACAGGCCGAGGGAGCTGGCGTTTGTCCACAGACAGTTTTTCCAGGTCATGTGGCCAGCATGACTAAGCCGCTTCTGGCGAAAGCAGTGCAACGCATGGAAATGCCATTTACCTTCCCGCCGGAGTGGTACCTATTTATCTACTTGCACTTTTTGGTGTGCTTTCAAACTGCTAGCTGGCAGAAGCTGGGACCAAGCAACAGGAGCTCACCCCGTTGCGGGGATTTGAACCGCCAACCTTTTGATCGGCAAGCCCAAGAGGCTCCGTGGTTTAGATGTTTAAAGAACAGCATGCAGAACTCTACAGCACTGGAAATAGGAATCACAAGCAGCAATTTTTTTTAAGCATTAGACACATTTTTTCCTATATTGCAGTTTAGCTAAATTATTCAAGGATGCCCCAACACCATCTATATCCAGAGCCTAGGAGCCAACAGAGTACTGTGTGCTGTTAATAGTTCTTGAATGCATCTGGAGCCAGGTCTCATGGTATATAGCCTGAGTCAGCATGGACCTGCTCTTAGATAAGACCTATTCTTCAAAGAGGTTAACCTGCTCTTTTGTTTCATGGCCCTATCCCCTCTTCTTCTGCAACATTTGTAATCTCCTCAGATAATTCCAGCTATACAGCTGAAAGAACCCTCAGTACCTCCGCTGAAAACTGGACCTAGAAGCAGAGGATATGCTACTCTGCGTTTAGTCTTCCTTCCTCATAGGTTCAAGAAAACATCCCACAGATTTCTGTGCATTAAAATGGGAAGGGGAAGTATGGCTTGACGCTCTGGAGCACTCTTGCTTTTATGCTTTGCGACATGTAAAAAGTTCAGATTAATAATCATCTTCCCATGTTGCTGTAGCTATAATAGCCTGCAGCATTTAATCCAGGGGTCAGCAAACTTTTTCAGCAGGGAGCCGGTCCACTGTCTCTCAGACCTTGGGTGGGGTGGGGGTGGCAGACTATATTTTGAAAAATAAAATAAAATGAACGAATTCCTATGCCCCACAAATAACTCAGAGATGCATTTTAAATAAAAGCACACATTCTATTCATGTAAAAACACGCTGATTCCCAGACTGTTCATGGGCCAGATTTAGAAGGCGATTGGGCCGGATCCGGCCCCTGGGCCTTAGTTTGCCTACCCATGAATTAATCCCTTCCACCATTCATTTCTAAACATACGTGGCTACTGGATGAATATAAACCAATGGTACCCACAGGTGCACCATAACTGCCTATGGTTCCTGCAAATGATCTCAGTACAGCGGACACTCAGGTTGCGAACGTGATCCGGGCGGGAAGCATGTTCACAACCTGCAGCGTTCGCAACCCGCAGCGCCGTGTCTGCGCACATGCACGTCACGATTCGGCGCATCCACAAGTGCTGAAACCCGAGGTAACCTGTTCTGGTACTTCTGGGTTCGGCACAGTGCGCAACCTGAAATATCGCAACCCGAAGCGTCTGTAACCCGAGGTATGACTATAAATATCCTCTCAAAAATCTACAATGCTTGAGAGACGATTTGCTCTTCCTGCCCGGTTCCTGTTTACATTGGCTTGGCTTCTACTACACTGAACACACACTCTTATAAGCCTGCCCGTATTTTCTTACATGTCAAGGCTGTGACATGGTCTGAGCAAAGGGTAAGTGCAGAGAGCTTCTCTCTGGGAGTGAGCACAGTGTTGGCTTTTCCTTTTCTGCTCTTTTACATTTGGCAGCCATTTTGTGTTATGCTGCCTTGCCTACAGCTGTCTCTGTACATTTGCATATCTGTATCCCTATAGCCACACCACAACTTTAGCAAAGTTCGCTTACCTTTGCCATGGCAACTACCGCTGAATTGAAACATTAAAAAGCAGGCTAACAGAACAGGCATGTCTCAGCTAACTGCATGCGTGGGATAGCTCATAACATCTATCCACAGAGGCTTTTAATCCATATTCCATTAAACTACGTCATTAAGCAAGTCTATTTCAGTTCTTTCTGCCAACTTGGGGAGAAGGAAAAGATCTTACCTTTTTCTCTAGGAGAATCAGCTTAAAAAGTATTAAGACCTTCAAAACAAAGAGACACAAATCTTAAACAACAGCAATAGGTATGCATATCAATATTTCATGATATCATTCCCATTTGACACCAGAAATGCACAATAAATATCTGAACAAATGATTTCATCTACTTTTATAACTTGGCTTTTCTTTTAAAATACTCAAAGCACCTGAAAGGATCAATCAACCAATTAAACAACTCATAGTAGTAATGAGACATTATACATTTCTAGGTTTTAGGCCCAGATACGGGGCACAAACAGCTTTGGTCATCCTGGTGGATGATTTACAATGAGAACCAGACAAGATCACAACACGATTCATTTTCTTAGACCTCTCAGTGGCATTCAGTACCATTAACCACAGTATTTTCTGGACCGTGCAGCTGGATTGGAAAGGGGAGGAATGGTACTACGTTGGCCTCAGTCCTTTCTGGAGGTTTGGTCCCAGAATATGATACCGGAGGATTTCTCTTGTAGCCTATACCTCTGGCTTCTGGAGGCCCTAAAGATTCTATTCTGTCCCCCATGCTGTTTATCTTCTAAGCCAAACCATTGGGAGAAATCACCCTGAAGCCTGAGCTCAAATTGCAGATGATGCTAAGCTCTGCTTCTCTTTTCCACCTGTCAATCTCAGGGAGGCTGTGGAAATCCTAAATTAGGTGTCTGGAGACAGTCCGGAGGTGGATACGGGTGAATAAACAGAAACTCAGCCCAAATAATATACAGGTGCTATGCTTAGGGAAGCAAGCTGATCCGGACACAGGGGTACAACTGCTGTTTGATGGGCCTTGACGTCCCTGAAGGACCAAGTTTGTGGTTTCTCTTGGGCTCAGCACTATTTTTGGAAGCACAAGTGCCTTTTTTCCAGGGGAAACTGGGATACCACCTGCGACCCTATCTAGAGGGACTGGACCTTGTCTCAGTAATCCGTGCGGTGGTCACATCCAAGGTAGATACTATAATACACGGTACATGGGGCTGCCTTTGAAGATGATTTGGAAATGTCAGCTGTTGAGTTTGATTGCTAGTGGGTGCAAGGTGATGAGAGCACGTGGCCATGTTTAAAGTGCTGGTTTTGATATTTAAAGTCTCAAATGGTTTGGGGCCATGTTACCTGAAGGCCGTCTACATCAGTACAAGATCTGCCTTGAGAGGAAGCTGCCTCACACAAGGTCAGATCTTTTGTCCATCTAGATCAGTGTTGTCAATAATAATAATAATAATAAAATTTTATTTATATCCTGCCCTCCCCAGCCGAAGCTGGGCTCAGAGCGGCTAACAACAGTAAAATGATACAATATACTAAAATCATTTCATTATAAAATCAATTCAAATCAGATTAATGGCAACCATTGGGCTAGAGTTCTGTGAGGATTGCCAAAGGAGGGGGTCAGGCTGTGCCCTGACCAAAGGCCTGGTGGAACAGCTCTGTATTGCAGTCCCTGCAGAAAGATGTCAAGTCCCGCAGGGCCCTAGTCTCTTGTGACAGAGCATTCCACCAGATTGGAGCCACAGCCGAAAACGCCCTGGCTCTGGTTGAGGCCAGCCTAACCTCTCTGTGGCCCGGGACCTCCAAGATGTTTTTGTTTGAAGACCATAAGGTCCTCTGTGGGACATACCGGGAGAGGCGGTCCCATAGGTACGAGGGTCTTAGGCCGTATAGGGCTTTAAAGGTTAAAACCAGCACCTTAAACCTGATCCTGTACTCCACCAGGAGCCAGTGCAGCTGGTATAGCACCGGGTGAATGTGATCCCGCAGCGAGGACCCTGTAAGGAGTCTCACCGTGGCATTCTGCACCCGCTGGAGTTTCTGGGTCAGTCTCAAAGGCAGCCCCACGTAGAGCGAGTTACAATAATCCAGTCTGGAGGTGACCGTCGCATGCATCACAGTGGCTAGGTCAGGGCGAGAGAGGTAAGGAGCCAACTGCTTATCTTGACAGAGATGAAAAAATGCCGCCTTTGTTATAGCTGCAATCTGCGCCTCCATGGAAAGGGAGGTGTCGAAGATTACACCCAAACTCTTAACCGACGGTGCTGGCACTAATTGCGCCCCCTAATACTGACTGGTAGCAGCTTTCCATGTTTTTAGGGAGGGGACCTGGGACCTTCTGTATGCAAAGCAGTTCTTCTATCAATGAGCTACAACCCTTCACTATTAAGTATCACATCCAGCCCAAACGAACTAAGCCAACTATCAACCACAGAACAGTAACCTTTACAAACTTGAGTGGTCTTAATACATTTGAGAATTAATCCCCTAATAAACCTTGCTGGAGCAGATGCATCTTCACTGTTTGTCAAAAGCAGAGCAAAGGCAGAAGTAGATGTACCGTATTTTTCGCCCTATAGGACGCACTTTTTCCCCTCCAAAAATGAAGGGGAAATGTGTGTGCGCCCTATGGGGCGAATGCAGGCTTTCGCTGAAGCCTGGAGAGCGAGAGGGGTCGGTGCGCTCTCGCTCTCCAGGCTTCAGGAGAGCCACAGCGCCAGCCCCACAAGATCGGGGGACAGCGGGGAGGCAGAACGCTACCATCCCGCTGTCTCCCGATGTGGTTTGGAGGCTGATGGCGGGGAGACGCGTGCTTCTCCCCGCCGCCAGCCCCGCAAGCTCCGGGGACAGCTGGGAGGCGCAGCGCGTCTTCCCGTTGTCTCCGGACCTGGTCTGCAGGCGGGCGGCGGGGAGAAGAGCGCTTCTCCCCGCTGCCGGCCCTACAAGCGCCTGGGGGGGAAATAATTTTTTTTCTTTATTTCCCCCCCAAAAAACTTGGTGCGTCCTATGGGCCGTTGCGTCCTATGGGGCGAAAAATACAGTACCTCCTTCAGGACTCACATCAGGAAGAAACGTACCTTGTGTCTAAACTGAAGGACAAGATCTCGTGGAGACAGGCCTAAAAGTAGGGACAGCAAAACAATTAGCACACCTTAGTAAGAACCACCAACTCTTCCTGCTTATAAATGTGGAGAAACCTGCTGGCAGCAGGATTAAAAGATTTTGTACTATTTTCCCAGCGCTTAGGGGCAAAGAATCTGTGGGAGCTTACATGGTTCATTGATCGCAAATGCAAATTGGATTTTAACTACCAATAATAGTTGACTGCCTTCTCCCGTTAAAGCCAGGAGGAAGGAACATTATCTGGCCCTTCTCCTATTAATAGGCCTTTAATAATCCACTCATTACTTTTGAATAAACATGATTTTGAAAAAGCATCTGAGAAGCTCTCCTCACCCAGCAGCGAAAATGACAAGCATTCTAAGTCAAAGGGGGAAAATGACAGGTTTATCTAGCCCTGTGACTGATGGGAAAAGTAATCACAATAATTAGTGCATTATTTAGGCACACACAGACTTGGCATTAGACTTTAGTACCAATAAAGTACTTTAGGAAATGAAATTTGAACAGTTGTGTTATTTAGTAAATATTGCTTACCAAGATAAACTTGTGATCCTTCCAGGGGGCTTCCTCCCAGCGAGCTATTCATATGCTCATAAAGTTCCTGCAAAGCCATAAATTTTGAAAGCATTAAAAACACTTTTTAAAGGCATCTCCCAGAAAATAAATGAAAAGGCTTCATATAGCATGGATCTGCCAAAATACTATGCTACGAAGAGGATTCTTGGCTTTTTTTTCAGTGAGTCACTAAATGCACAGACATCGATCCAATGGACTCCCAGAGGCTTCAGCTGGAATCCAAAAAGATCCTTTGGTAGAACCCAATGAGTAGCTGTAAACCCAATGAGATCTTTGACCCTTTTTAATGTGCTATACCACCAATGGCATTTGAAAATCCTCTCGTTTGCAATGGGGTATGGAGGAAAGCACTGGTTGAGAAAAATAGCACATAGATCTCCTGGGCTCATTCTAGGACAGCCTTTCTCAACTATGGGTCCCCAGATGTTCTTGAACTACACCCTGACCACTGGCCATGCTGGCTAAGAATGACAGGAGTTGTAGTCCAACAATATCTGGGGACCCAAGGTTGAGAAAGGCTGATCTTGGAATATAGGGCACTGCCTTAAACTGAGCCAGACCTCCTCGTTTACCTAGCTCAGTATAGGCTACACCAGGGATGGGCAGAAAGTAGACTGGGTCCTACCTAATAGATCCCTGGGTAATTTTCAGTAGATCAACAAGCATTTCTGACTCACAACTATTAAACAAAGGTAGCAACAAAAATGGCTCTTTGCTGAAATGAAGAAAGTTTGGAGTAACCAGGAATGGACTGTGAGGTTCTGGGCCTCAAAAACAAACCAACCCTAGGGTCAGAATTCTTTGATTCTAAGTGTGTGCCTTTTTTGCAGCAGGTGGAGCTCAGGGTGATAGCAAGAAAACCCCAAGGATACCACAAGCTGACCACCCCTGGGTCTTCACCAGTGGTAGCTAACATAGTCCACTTGAGATACTGTTGGACTCCAACTTGCATCCAGCTGGTATGGTCCATGTCCAGGGATTATGGGAATTAAGTTGATTAACATCTGGAAAGCACAACATTCACATCCCCTGGTCTATTTTCTTTATTTCATAAAAAGAATATACCGCTTGATTTAAACGCGTGTGCACCCACCCACCCCTCAAAGTGGTTTGCAAAAAGATAAAACAAGAAAACCAAGAAAAAGAAACCTTCTGAATGCAAATAATGTAAGCTAAGGGCCTTCTTTTCTATCTGGGCTGTGGATTCCAGTGAGGTCACCTATCTCTCAGTCTGCATGGGCTTCCCCATTTGCTTCAAGGGAAAGGAAAGCTATGCAGGTAGAAATGAAGAAAGGGTGATTTTAAAGTTTAGGAATCAAATGGATAATAATGAAGGCCCTCTATGGTTCACAGATCAGTATCACACAAGAGTTTGCATTTCTATACAGAAAACTTACCTTAAGTATTGAAATTTGTGAGAAGTCTTTTTCTTCAAAGTAGGCATGTGTAATTAGCTGCAGCTTAGCCTGGAGTAGCCCATACAGAGGCTTGAAGGGAAAGCACATCATCATGTTACATCAAGAAAGGCAGGCACACAGTCAAGGACAAAAACAGCTACCCTTCAAAACAAATTACACATATTGATCTCAAATTGATGACAAATTACACATACATTAGGTAACAGTTTATTTGTAACGATTGACCATGTCAGTCATCCTGCTGTCAAAATAAGCAACAGTTTATTAATATGATAGGGTTCCTATCTGATCAGAGTAGTGTGGTAAAATACAGGCAAAATTGGGCTGCCTTGATATATTTGAGAGCTGATGTAGAGTTACAGTGTTAGACCAGGGAAGGTAAAGGGATCCCTGACCATTAGGTCCAGTCACAGACGACTCTGGGGTTGCGGTGCTCATCTCGCTTTACTGGCGAGGGAGCCGGCATTTGTTCGCAGTTTTCCTGGGTTATGTGGCCAGCATGACTAAGCTGCTTCTGGCGAACCAGAGCAGCGAACAGAAACGCCGTTTACCTTTCCGCTTGGAGCAGTACCTATTTATCTACTTGCACCTGATGTGCTTTTGAACTGCTAGGTTGGCAGGAGGTGGGACCGAGCAACAGGAGCTCACCCCGTCACGGGGCTCGAACCGCCTACCTTCTGATCGGCAAGCCCTAGGCTCTGTGGTTTAGACCAAACTCAGGTTCAAATCCAATGTTCAAGTCAGCCGTGCAGTTCACCGAGTGAATCTGGGCCCGTCACTAGCCCTCTGTCTAACCTGCTTCATAGGGCTGTTGTGGTAAAACAGGGCAAGAAGACCCACACACACTAGCTTGAGAACCTCTGAGTAAGGATTGGATAAACACACAATACATAAAGAAGCATAAATAAGCTTTGCTTGCACAAGTCAACTTCTCCATGAAGAATCTCTCTCTCTCTCCTTATGCCAGAATCTAACTTTGAGTATCATGTACACACTCACAAAAAGTATTTCACATCAGGTAGTTGTTACATGAGGTGTGACTTGAAAAGGCATGCTGGGGGAGAGTTAACGTGGCCCAATAGCTAAATTTCTGGATCTTGGGTTGGGAGCTGGGCAAACCATGCTCCAGATTTAGTTCCTCAACTGTACAGTGATGGACCTCACAGATCTGAACAATGATAAAGAGTGTGACCAGAAGTGTTGTGTGTCCTATTTCACTTTCGTACAAAGCTAAAGGGGGGAAATGATCTGGGATTAGAAATGCTGTCATTTTAAGAGCTTGCAAATGGCATTTTTCTGTTTACTAGAATACCATTTTGAAAGAATGCCTTTGTCTTGGATTTCAACAGGAGTGTGCCTAACATGAAAGAAAGATCCCCAAACAGGCTATTTTTAAGGCATGTAACTATCTCTTACCAGCTGACTTAGAACACAGACACTTTTCTGTACTGTTTCTCGGGTAATATCTGCTTGCCGTACTTTCAAGGCCTTTGAAAAAGAGTAAGAGAGAACAAGCTTTTACAGTACTTTTACATATCCGCTTTTAAGGAACAAATACTCATTTAGCTGCAGCATTCATAAAAACAACCGAGCACTCTACAAAATAAAAAATAGGACATGCTCTGCCTGTAGGCATGTTGTCCAATAAAGGACTAGGCACGTTATGGAGAAAGGAGAAGGAAGGTAAAAAGAAGGGAGAGTAGAAGGGGTCAATAAGGAAAAGCCAAGTGAAAAGATTTGCATTGAATACAATAATAAAAGAGGAGACCCATGCTTTTCTATATATTGTCTACATTTTTGGCACCCCCAGTAATCATATCAACTTTAATGAATTTATGAAGCTTCCACAAGTTTACATGTGAAGACATGCATTAGTTCTGAAAAATAAGGCACTTTTCCTGTGTAAAAGGAATGTTGAAGCAGATATTATCCTTACAGGGCAAACAATCCTATGCATAGATCTACCCATTCGAGGTCAGTGGAGCTTACTTTCAGGAAAGCATGCATGGGACTGTGAACCTAACACTCACACAGGCTCATCCTTGTAACACTAAACCATGGTTTTGCATCATGTGTGAACTGAGTCACAAAGTCAGTTGCTTTCTTAGCCAAAATTACATAGTACCACCATATACCGTATTTTTGCTCTATAAGACGCACCAGACCACAAGACGCACCTAGTTTTTGGAGGAGGAAAACAAGAAGAAAAAAATTCTGAATCTCAGAAGCCAGAACAGCAAGAGGGATCGCTGCCCAGTGAAAGCAGCAATCCCTCTTGCTGTTCTGGCTTCTGTGACAACTGCGCAGCCTGCATTCGCTCCATAAGACGCAAACACATTTCCCCTTACTTTTTAGGAGGGAAAAAGTGAGTCATAGAGCAAAAAATACGGTAATTCACCCAAACTGCACAAAAAAAGCAAGGGAGTGCAGATGGACAGGTATGTAATGTAAGATCTGTTTTTTAAATGCAGAAATAGTAGTAAGTGAAGACAAGACCAGTAAGATTATAGCAGTCACAGTGAAATAAAACAGTAGTTCCATTGCCATAAATCTTTTATTGTAATATCCTGCGATATCCAGTTAGAGTTATGAAATTGCTGCAGAGGTTTAACAGGCTATAAATGCTGCTGGAGTATGACAGGGCAACAATATTAGACTATAAATGAATAATTTAGGAACTCATGATTTTACAACTATCATTTCATAGAAAGGAAAAATGGTCTGCCTTTACCAAACATATCAAAACCTTCATAGTCATACCACCCGAGTTACATCTCGTAGGTTAGGATCAAATCAGTTTCTCTCACAAAAGGAAGACATTATATTTACGACTCTATTTCTAAACATAAAACTCCTGGAAAACTAATAGTTAATACTCACGACCAACTTTCACCTGCTTCATCCAACTGCTAATTTAAACATGAATCAACAAAATAATCTCTACCAGCTTCTCTGGGTTTATGTAAATAGAGGAGTTAGTCATCCAGTAATGGAGCAAAAGGTTAAAACACATATGATTATGAATCCCAGGCTATTGGATATTTTGTTGCAGATTAAGTGCTATTTGATAGCTAAATGTATACTAAACTGGACAGAAAGTAAAAAAAATATGTTCCAACGTATAGTGATGTTAAATTCTCGAGAATAATCTTTTGGAGAATATTCTTGAGACTGTTCTCGATTAATGAGAGTATTAGAGAATTTTCATTTAAAATAGGAGAATATTCATTTTAATGCACTGAAAAAGATAGAATTTTAATGCATTGAAAATTTATTCATGGGTAAACTTGCTCAGATGGCAACCAAAAACTGTACAGATACTTTTATTCAATGGGGCAATGCAGTGAATTCACATTCTTTGCTAGGCCTAGGTATTTTAAGTGTACAAAGCATTAAGGCCACTTTCTGTAAAAAAAGCACACTATATGGCCAAGGGTATAGAATTGCTAAGAATAAGGTCACACCAAAATAGAAAAAAGCGCTATTACATATAGTTGAAATACATATGAATTCAAATGTTCATCAAATTAAATGAATAGCACTTTTAAAACTAACTAAATAAATAAATAAATAAATGTTTTCTGTAGCTCGCATTTCAGAACTGCCAATGGTGAATGACACAATGCCCAGTAATGTAACTGGATCAAAAAAATCATTATTCATTATTTACACTGGCAATATCACAGCTTGACTTATTATTTACTAGATTTTTTTAATGTGGGTTGTAAAACTGGTTCTTACATTAGAACTTACAATTTGTGGAGAATATTCTCTGGAGAATATTCTCACCCCACATCACTAGCCACGTAACATTTGATATCAAGAGAAGTCACCGTGTAAACAATGAACATTACTCCTGCGGTTGCATTCATGGTATCAATACAGGCCAGAAAATCTGAAGCTGGATTCTTAGCTAATGTTTCCATGTTCATATTTGCATATCACGCTAAACCATAGCTCAGGAGAGCCTTCGGCTCATGCATTCCTCCTCCTCCCATGTGACAGGAAGGAATTCAGAGTCTTTTGTTTTGCTTAACCATGGTTTATCATTTCACTCAAACAAACTGTGGCTTATATTAACTATATGTTGTTTGAAACAAAGGCCACTATGAAAAGTTCCTCGACAATTGCCAAATGCGAAGTCCAACAATTCACAAGAACTGAAAAAAGCTCAAACATATGACAGAGACTCTGTCATAAAAAGATTCAGGAGGAATATTACCCTGAATCAAGGGCCTCAAAGACCTAATGTTCACATTATACCAATAGCTGCACCAGTACTTTTTACAAATGGTCAAATTTGGAGGATGCCAAGTTGGAGAAGCTACCTAAGTTCCTCCACAAGCCCTTTTTTCTTTTAATGTTCACACAATAGCAATATAATTACCTTAGCTTCAATCTGCCTGTAGCATGAGACACCATACACTGTACTTCGATCTCCGCTTCTTGGTGGCAAGTGAAAAAACACAGTGTCTGAAAGAGGAATGAAATGGTCTTAGCATTCACAAAAGGTATCACATAGAGGTATAAAGTTTCTACAGCGTTATCCTGTTTGATATCACCCTAAGAGCCAATTTGGTAGCTAGCCTAACATGTCCAGGAAAACTAAAACATTATGGTGTGGAATAATGGGTAGAGCATGGGTCTACATGAGTATTTTACATTACCATGCAGAGCTGCTGAAGCTATTTTACTGCCCTGGGGGAAATTAATTTTGCTCATCCATCAATAGATCTTTTTGTAACAGCCAGGAGTGCACCTCAGTCAGCAGTGATAAAGAACTGTATCTTGCAGCTGCTGCTCCCTATCCCATTCCAGGGAACTATAAACCTGCTGCCCAAGAACTGGCTGGTTAGCTGAAATCCACAGGTGAAACTTGGCACCACCACCGTTCCTTGACTCTTGACACCCTCTCAGAATCACCGGGTCACAATGCTGCAATGAAACCACAACCAGCGGCTTTTCTGTCAGCCTGTGATCCAAATTCTGTCAATGAGTCTCTTTGTCTTTCTCCTTTCTTGGCTTATTTCCTTCTGGCCTGTAAGGAGAACTACTCCGGTTTCTAGGCCCTAACTGAAGTTTTGCCTGAGGCCTACCTTTTTTGGCTATTCCTCAACTTCACACCTCCACCACCCGTGGTTTCCTTGGCTTCCGGCTTTTCATTATGCTGCTTGCTTTACTGAACTCTCTTTAATCACTCTGTTTGTTGACCAGCCAATCTCCCCAGCCCTGTCCCATGGGACAGCCTCATCAGCTGCTTCTTGTCATTCTATCCTGCCTCTACTCTTCTCCCCAGGGTTTCTCTTTCTCAGGGCTCATCCACACTTCCACTTCCCCCCAGGAATACCTGCTCTTCAGCACTGAATCGGAGGAAATGTCCATAGAGTTTTCGCAGACTTATGTGTGCTCCGATTCAGCAGTAAAGAGCAGGTTTTGCTGGGGAAAGTGGCAGGGCAAACAGAAAACTGCTTAGACCCATGCACCCTTCTTTCAGTCACTTTGCCTTCACTCTCTCCCAGGATTTCCCAATCCACCATATGCCAGGTTTTAATCCCAGCCAAACTGACATTTGCTTTCCTCGCAGAAGATGGACGGCAAACAATTTAAGTTTCCTGTTTAAGTCAACATTCCAAGCCCCACCTTCCGCAAACTTAGCTAATCAGTGTTAGAGCCTTTATTGTCAGAGGTGCATCAGGATAAGCCAAATCTGGCACCTTAAAGCATACTTCCTGCCAAATCCGAGGCAAAAAAGGTATAGAGAAAAGTTTGCTAATAACTTGTCAGCTACCGTATTTTTCGCTCTATAAGACGCACCAGACCACAAGACGCACCTAGTTTTTGGAGGAGGAAAACAAGAAAAAATAATATTCTGAATCTCAGAAGCCAGAACAGCAAGAGGGATCGCTGCGCAGTGAAAGCAGCAATCCCTCCTGCTGTTCTGGCTTCTGGGATAGCTGCGCAGCCTGCATTCGCTCCATAAGACGCACACACATTTCCCCTTACTTTTTAGGAGGGAAAAAGTGAGTCTTATAGAGCAAAAAATACGGTACTTTAAGAGCTGGCCAGGACAGGGCTCCTGTCCACCATCTCTCACTCCCACTTCAAATGAAGGAAAAAGGCTGCTGACCAAGGTTCTACAGATATAAAATTAAGCTTCTTGTGATCAACTGGATTTTTTGTTTTAAATTGTCAGTATTAATCGGCAAAGAACATCAAGCTTGTATGGCAGCCTTACAAGAAGGAAGCACTTGCTCTAAGAACAGCTGTCGTACACTTTACAGCCAGAGAGCAGAGATACCCAGGAGAATGCTTTCAACTGAAGAGGTCTGATTGCTTTGTTGCTATGATAGCTTTGTAACCATTACTTTTGCTTTTACCAAAACTATGCACTAATGCCTTGTTGCCATAGGAACAGATTGGCCTGCAGCTGTGTTTTGCCTTTGCATTTGGGGCTGCGACATCTAAGAATGTTTCACTTGGTGCAGTTAGAAGCAGGTAAACATTAACTAGTTAGTGTGTGCCCACTAGTCTATGTACCAATTTTGCGTATGTCTGTCGCCTTGCCTAATTTATTCTCGGCGGAATATTTTTGCGCCTTACCTTTGCAGCTGCAGGGGCTAGAAACCTGGTTTCTATAAAATTTTAAAAATGCTGAGATTTTCAGGGTGCTGAATACTCCAGACAGTGCCCAGTTCTGTGCTTGTTCACATTACACAACATTGGGCAGTAGCATCCCAAATGACTCCTTACCTTCTTGATAGTTGTGAGCCCCATCCGGCAATGCTAGGAAAGGCAAGTATTTCCATTCCTCTGGCAAACTGTGATTGTCGTGGCCTTCTCCTGGGATTAGGGGAGGGTAGGAGAACTCAACCTGCAAACAGGCATGTTATGTTCAGTGAATTGCTACACGGGAACAGAAGACTGACCCACCAAACCCAGCAGCCAGTAACCTGATATCTAAGTGAAAAATGGGTAAGCAATCCCTTTGTGCTTTTCCCTAAAACAAATCATTGTTCCCATCAATCCAGTCAACATGAAAAACAAACAAGCGTGAAAGTGTAAGACATTAGGGATGGTGGGGGATAAGGATACCTCCACATTGGGCATCCCTTCTCTAAGGAAAATTGTAAATATGAATGTGCTTTGCATCAATATGTAAAACAAACCACCTGACAATCCTCCATAAACCTTTGCTTATTGTACATATCCCTCTCAAGAGATTGCCAGCTAATGCAGCGGTCACAACAACTTCAAACTTGTTGAAAGCTAGAACACAGGAACATCTATAAAATGCACAGAATGAAATTCAGTGATAACAAAACAAAACAGCGGTATTAGTGAAGAGATCAAATTCATTAAGACACATTACAGCATATATTAAATGGCCAATATTGTGCAAATGCAGTTTATTTCTCAAAATAGCAAGGGGGGGTTCCTCCCATGGTGTTGCCCTTCGTACTCACTAATGGAACATTTTAGATTGTGAATTTTAATTCCTAAGAGCAGAAGTGGGGTTGAAATACAGACCATCTGCTTCCCCTCCACCTTAAAAAAGCAAAATCCTCCAAAAGGTGGTGAAGTAGTTTAATATTTTTAAGTAAGACGAATTTAGGGAATTATTGCCATGTTAAGGTGTGGTCAAAGTCCAAGTTCTGTCAGGCTCTTACACACACAAAAAAAATTACACTGAAATTAATGAACCAGACTCTGCGTGCAAAAAACTCTTGTTTGTTCATCAGACCCTGCTAGCGTAAGAAGGTCCATAAGATGTAGGCTGACTATGCTCTTCCCAAAATCCTTTCCTGTTTGTTGCCTCTAAATTCCACCTAAAAATTCATAAAGATATAGCTTTGTCATTCTTTTAAAAATGTACCTCAGTACACAAAAAGTAACTTTTTTATTCACTAAAATAACACAATTAAGAACAATATTGTATTTTCTAAACCACAGAGTAATGCAAGTATAGAACAGCCCTGTTTTCAGGAAATCTAATTTGGGAAAATAAATGGGTTCAAGGTGAAAAGCCCTAGTTCTTTGAGGAATCATCATTCAATGATAATAGCTTCAATACAAAAAGCTCATCAAGGAATGCAAATTCAGCTAATATAAGATTCCACCACAGATCTCCCTAATCCAATTTCTAAAGCAGATGACCTCTTTCTTCCTTATGGCATATTCACAAAAGGCAGTTATCCGAATGGGAAACATCAGTGTCACAAGGTAGGGCATCGGAGCAGAAATTATGACACTTCACTCTAACTGGAGCAATTTGCCAGTCATCGGGTAAGAACTTTATTCCATGTTGTGTCAGGAACAAATTTCTAATTCATAGCAGGGACAGTAACCCATGGAATACAGAACTCAAGAATGCCCCAGAAACGACTGAAGCCTAATTATATGACCCTTTTTATGTCTTGTCAGGATTGAATCAAACTGAAGGAACAGTTTGTTGTGAGCATGCCCAGTTTTTTTGCTTAACTTTTGAGGTTTTTCTTTGTACAAATGGGTACACAGGAGAGAGACTTGTTAATACTTCTGCTGCTGTTTAAAAAGGTTTCTTATGTTTACTTATCAGTTTGTTTTATTTTGGAATTACATAAGCCATCTTGTGTACTCTCCCCCCTCGCCCAGAAAAAAAGATGAGATTTACAACAAGTTAAGTGAAGTCTAGTGGGATGCGGGTGGCGCTGTGGTCTAAACAACTGAGCCGCTTGGGCTTGCTGATCAGAAGATTGGTGGTTCAAATCCCTGTGACGGGGAGAGCTCCCGTTGCTTGGTCCTAGCTCCTGCCAACCTAGAAGTTTGAAAGCACACCAAAAAGTGCAAGTAGATAAATAGGTACTGCTCCGGTAGGAAGGTAAACGGCATTTCCATGCGCTTCTCTGGTTTCGGTGTTCCGTTGTGCCAGAAGCGGTTTAGTCATGCTGGCCACGTGACCCGGAAAAACTGTCTGCGGACAAATGTCGGCTCCCTCGGCCTGTAAAGCGAGATGAGCATCGCAACCCCAGAGTCGTCTGCGACTCGACTTAACTGTCAGGGGTCCTTTACCTTTTTAAAAAAGTGAAGTCTATTATGGCTTATTTACACATTATGCTTATATTTGAAATGATGAGGAAGAAAGATTATGATTTCATAAACTCTGCTCATCAGCTCTGCAGGACAGTTTCAATTTATCCTCCTTCTTATAATGAATTTGGTGCCTTATGCAATGCTAGCTCTAGCTAAGGCTAATTATCACAAATGACAAGGCACCCACGGGCCAAAAAAGGTGCTCAACCAATTGCAGAATTAAGCTTGTAGCTGAACATGAGTTCAAACTGGAGCTTTGACAAACAATATATTGTATATTTTTGTTCTCAAGGAATGTTGTCCAGAATTGCTTGTAAAACAAGTAACCTTTACGTCTTTAGGGAAATTGTGTGATTGAGCAGAAAAGAAAAGGGAAAACATTAAACAATGTGTGTTAAGAATTATGGCAAACATATTATGGTAACCCAACCTCCAAGTTCCTACCACATCTGGGAAAATAGTTGCCACAAACCAGTTACAGAGAAGAAATATAATTGGTCTTATAAGTGTGAGGAAGCAAGACAGCTAATGATAGTTCAATTACCTGTGAGTTAAAAGGCTACTTTAGACACACCCAAGGTATACCCTGTGGGATTTCTCGCTTTTTGAAAAACAGTGTGTACCTTATAACAAACAGCATTTGATATTCCTTTCAGTTTCAAAGAATTGTTTGTCCTGCGGCAGAAGGGCTGCTATTTGGGAAATATAAACATAAAGCACCACTGGTATATACTGTATTTTTTGCACCATAACACTCACTTTTTTCCTCCTAGAAAGTAAGGGGAAATGTCTGTGCGTGTTATGGAGCGAATGCCTGCGGGTGGCGGGGGGAATCTGCTCCAGTCGTGAGCAGAGGATCCATGGTTCCCCTTCCTTCCCTCCTCCGTGGTTACAAAGCATGGATCCACATGGATCCTCAGGATTTTTGCATTGGGCTACTCCAAACTCACTGTCAGATCACATGTCTGTGGCTACAGCATGAACCGCAAAAATCATATATCCACTATTTCGTTTAGAATATTTTTTTTCTTGTTTTCCTCCTCTAAATACTACGTGCGTGTTATGGTCTGGTGCGTGTTATAGAACGAAAAATACGGTAGTTCTTTGGAATCATAGAATTGTAGATCTGCAAGGGACACTGTGCATCATCTAGTCCAACCCCCTGCAATGCAAGAATATGCAGCTGTCCCATACAAGGATTGAACCTGCAACCTTGGCATCATCAGCACCACACTCTAACCAACTGAGCTATCCAGGACTCAGGAAGGGAAAGCTATCAAAAAGGTAATAACCTATGTATTGGATGGGAAAGGGCAGTATAATTTAATCAGTAACAAATGGTCCCTCTGAAAGGCAACCATCATGTGACTTATCACGCCAAACCGTCAGGTACTGTTGTCAGTTTCTGGCTCAACTGCCTTCCTAGAAAAAGTATTGGAACAGGACTGAAGAAAGGAAGTACACTCTGACTTCTGACATCAGCTAGGGGCGCTGGGGCCACGGGAGGCTCACCGACCCAATGCCTCTCAGGAATAGCATAAAGGCAAGAAGGACACCAACTTGCTCCATCCATCACCCACAGAAGGAACACTAGCAGGAAGATCACTGTTCTTCTCTTTCATGCCTGAAAGACCACTTAGCTGCAGCTGTCTGTTATCCTGGGAGTGCAGATATGTGGGGGGAAAGGACTCTCTGGCTCCATCCATCAGTCAAAGGAACAAGAGCCCATCACTATTCAAGCAATACCAGCACTAAGGGACAATCAGCTTGCCAAACAGGATATATATGCTCTCTTATGGATCACTGCCTTCTTTTGGTCTTGATGAACCGATCTCTCTTCTGCCCTTTTTCTCTCTACTCCCTTTTTCTTATGGGCCTTGTCTTTTTTTAGTTTGTAAGCCTAAAGGAAAGGCCTGTCTCCTTTTCTCCTTCTATTCTGTGTGCTGCTTTGAGAGACAATAACTGCCTGGAAAGTAACAATCTGTGTGATGGGCGGGAAAAGGCAGCAGAATTTAATAATTAGTACCAAGAAGGCTGATCGCCGAAGAATTGATGCTTTTGAATTATGGTGCTGGAGGAGACTCTTGAGAGTCCCATGGACTGCAAGAAGATCAAACCTCTCCATTCTGAAGGAAATCAGCCCTTAGTGCTCACTGGAAGGACAGATCCTGAAGCTGAGGCTCCAATACTTTGGCCACCTCATGAGAAGAGAAGACTCCCTGGCAAAGACCCTGTTGTTGGGAAAGATGGCGGGCACAAGGAGAAGGGGACGACAGAGGACAAGATGGTTGGACAGTGTTCTCGAAGCTACTAACATGAGTTTGACCAAACTGCGGGAGGCAGTGGAAGACAGGAGTGCCTGGCGTGCTCTGGTCCATGGGGTCACGAAGAGTCGGACATGACTAAACAACTAAACAACAACAACAAACAAATCTGAAAGGCAACCATCGCTTGGCTGGCTGCATCAAACAGTTAGGTGCTGGGGTCAGTTTCTGAGAACTGCCTTCTTAGACACAGTACAGGGGTCTCCACTGAGTAAGAAACAGTGTTCACAGAACAGAATCATTGTATTGTATAGCTGCAAGGGATCTTCGGACCTAGACCAACCCTCTGCCCTGAAGGAATCTAAATTCAAAGCATACATGACAGGTGGCCGTCCAACCTCTGCTTAAACACCTCCAAGGAAGAGTCTGTTCCATGGCTGAACAACTCTTAACTGTTGAAGCAGGTGGGAGAAAACTCGTTTCCCAAGAAATGTCTATAAAATATGATCAGACTGTGCCAACTTTCGTCAGTCAATTAAGTGCCCACCAGGAAGAATGTTACACAAGTCTGAGTGAACTTAACATAAGAATACACAAAAGGAATGTAGCAATTGAATTACCGTAATACACACACACAAAGAACCTGCCAGCCTGTGACCAAATCCCAGGCAAGTTTACCCATACACAACTCCCACTGAGTTCAGTAGTGAATTTTGCTCCCTACTCAATGTGCGCAGGACTATGAAGTTTAGCAATATGTTTTTCACAATCCATTTTCTGTCTTTGTCCATTCATAATCCTTATTTTGCATTTAAAACGGCTAAGTTGCCAGATACCTTTACCTGATAATACTCACAACTTGTTCTGCCACTTCGCTTCAGATCTACCTGAAATTTTGCACCTTCTGCTAACATACAACCTTTTGAGTCTGAAACCTGAGAAAATCTTTCTTCTAACTGAGTAAATGTTCGCGTGTGTAAGTGCAGCATATTAACTACAGCTGACAAATCGAGTCATTCCTTCTTTACAAACTAAGTTCCGTTGATGCCAGACAAAGTAATCACAGCCCCACCCACAAAGCACAATATATTATTTAAACAAGGTCAAACAAAAAATGACATAGTCTATTCATAAAGCAAAGAAACAGCCTTAAATCACACATACACATATTTATTACACTTAAGTACTATACATGTCTACCTTGAAGGAAGCTCTCAAAGCACATATTTCCAAGGTATTTTCAAAGCACATATTTCCAAGGTATAGAATCTTAGCCATAGAAATGTGCTTCATCATAAAAGGCCATACCTGAGTCTCATAGTATGTCACAAATGTATTGCAGCTCAAGAAATGTACTTTTTTATTTGCAGGTAAAATATTGCAAGTTAAGCAAAGGGGGGGACGGACAATAAAATATTCAATGACTGAAAAGGAGAAGCCTCCGTGATAACTCTTCACCTGATGCCATGCTGAGCTAGTATCACACTCTTTCACTTGCTATTCAGGTTTTATGGCCACTTTTAGGCACAAAAAAATTATAATATACCGTATTTTTCGTCCTATAGGGCGCACCGGCCCATAGGACGCACCTCGTTTTTTGGGGGGGGGAAATGAATAAAAAAAAATTATTTCCCCCCCTCAGCTGCGGCTGCCACCCCAAGCCTTGCGGACACCCGCCAGAAGCAAGGGGAGCCCTCCGGAGGGCTCCCCGTGCTTCGGGAGGCAGGCTGCCGCCCCAAGCCTCGCGCGCTCAGCGGGACCTCCCGTCGGGCGCGCAAGGCTTGCGGACACGCCCTGAAGCACGGGGAGTCCTCCGGAGGGCTCCCCGTGCTTCGGGCGGGAGGCTGCCGCCCCAAGCCTCGCGCGCTCGGCGGGACCTCCCGTCGGGCGCGCAAGGCTTGCGGACACGCGCCCGAAGCACGGGGAGTCCTCCGGAGGGCTCCCCGTGCTTCGGGTGGGAGGCTGCCGCCCCAAGCCTCGCACGCTCGGCGGGACCTCCCGTCGGGCGCGCAAGGCTTGCGGACACGCGCCCGAAGCACGGGGAGTCCTCCGGAGGGCTCCCCGTGCTTCGGGCGGGAGGCTGCCGCCCCAAGCCTCGCGCGCTCGGCGGGACCTCCCGTCGGGCGCGCAAGGCTTGCGGACACGCGCCCGAAGCACGGGGAGTCCTCCGGAGGGCTCCCCGTGCTTTGGGCGGGAGGCTGCCGCCCCAAGCCTCGCGCGCTCGGCGGGACCTCCCGTCGGGCGCGCAAGGCTTGCGGACACGTGCCCGAAGTACGGGGAGTTCTCCGGAGGGCTCCCCGTGCTTTGGGCGGGAGGCTGCCGCCCCAAGCCTCGCGCGCTCGGCGGGACCTCCCGTCGGGCGCGCAAGGCTTGCGGACACGCGCCCGAAGCACGGGGAGTCCTCCGGAGGGCTCCCCGTGCTTCGGGCGGGAGGCTGCCGCCCCAAGCCTCGCGCGCTCGGCGGGACCTCCCATCGGGCGCGCAAGGCTTGCGGACACTCGCCCGAAGCACGGGCAGTCCTCCGGAGGGTTCCCCGTGCTTCGGGCGGCAGGCTGCTGCCCGCAAGCCTTGTGAGCCCGTGGGAACTCCCACAGGGCTTGCAAGGCTTGCGGATAGCTTCCTGAAGCCTGGAGAGCGAGAGGGGTCGGTGCGCACCGATGCCTCTCGCTCTCCCGGCTTCAGCGAAAGCCTGAATTCGCCCCATAGGACGCACGCACATTTCCCCTTCATTTTTGGAGGGGAAAAAGTGCGTCCTATGGGGTGAAAAATACGGTATATCTATATGCACTCCGTGCAGGCACTAACAAAATTTGTCCTACTTCTGAACTTAAAGCCAGGGTGGATAAAAAGCAATGATTTAAATAAATAAATAAAAATCAGATTTTTTTTCCAATGGGATTTTTTTTAATTTCAATGGGATTTTAAAAATAAAATGCTTTTGGAGGAAAAATCTTTCTAAAGATAGTTTTCTATTTAAGTTACATTATAGTCCAAAGGTTATTAATCGGGAAATAATGATTTCTTTTTCATGTGTGCTAAAACTCAGTCTAAGTTTCTTTTAAAAAAACCAAAACTGTTTAACCACATCAGTTAACAAACATGGATACATATGCTATAATGTTATTGTTTTAGTTAAATATTATTTTTTCCTTCTAATAAAGTACAGCAGAAAAGTTGTCCAAATGTAAACAGTTAACTTATTAAACCTCACAATAATTTCATAATTATCTGTCTATGTACTTCTAATAGTATAACCAAATCAGTAATTTTTGATATAACTGTAAAAACTACTCTGAAAATTTATTATTCCAAAAATGAAACCTTCATCTGGTTGTAAACATTAAGTTTATACCAGCAAGAATGAGCCTTTCTGTAAAAAAAAAGATTTAAATCAAGTCTTACTGACTAGTGATTTAAATCATAATTTAAATCGATATCATTTATACCAAATCCACCCTGGTCAAAGCTCATCTTGTCTAACTTCAGCAGCAGAGAGGGCTCTGTGACAGGAGCATTCTTTCAAGAACATTCATTTCAGATGACAACCTTTTAAAGTCCCTCTCACTGCCCCATTCCCTTATTTAATGCCTTCCACAAGCAAGTAAAAAGATAATTCTGCCGGCATATGTGTCTAACGCCACAGAGGTGATCCCAGACCTCATTTTACTTACCTCCATCCACAGGACTGCATGGCAAGACCTATAGCTTTACTCCCTAGTAAGTATTGTTTAGGATTATTTCACAGAATGATAGAATTGTAAATTTGGAAGGGGCTTTGAAGCCCATCTAATCCAACTCCCTGCAATGCAAGACTCTGTCGCCCCATGTGGGACCTGAACCCGCAACCCTGAGTCTCATGCTCTGTTACAGACTGATGGTAGCTATCCTTCCTCAAACAAGCAAACTAAAACCTGCACTCCACAGCCATTATTATTATTATTATTAGTTCAATTTGCATACCGCCCTTCATCCCATGATCTCAGGACGTTTCGCAGCGTCAAAATGCAAAGTCGAATGAAATCAAGGATGCTGCTGTAATGCACATTTTCCTTTTGAGGCTGTGTCACATGCAAGCAGGTGTAAACAGGACCAGCCTGGGCCAACAACAGAAACCCTCCTTTTGAGTTGGAGGTGTTGTTGTGTGTGGTGTTTTTTTTTTTGGGGGGGGGGAATCATCAAGCGGTGTGCAAATTATCCACAAAATAAATAAATAAATAGGCCAAGCGGTTTAAACAAAACAAAACAAAACCTCGCCTTGCCCAAGGCGAAAAGGCACCTCCGCAATTGTTCTCTTTCTGGCTGATATATAACCAGAAGGTTGGTGGTTGGAGCCCACGCAGCAAGGCGGCTGTGGCTGGGCAGGATCCGTGCACTGCAATGGGGTCGGTCTAGATGACTCTTGGGACTCCCTTCCAAGTCTCTCACGCGTGAAAGGGGGGAGCCCCGGGTGACGAGGCTTAAGGGAAGGAGAGGGGAGAGGAGAAGAAGGAGAGCCCTCCTCACCTGGCAGCCCTTCTTGTGGTGGAAGCCGACCACCGCGATGTGCAGCACGGGCCCCCTGGAGCCGCGGGGGTGCAGGTCGCCCTTGGAGCTGCCCCTTCGCTCCATGAAGGAGCCCGGGAGCAGAAGCAGCGCCGCCGCCGCCGCCGCCGGAGGAGGAGGTTGTTTACCGGCGGGCTACGGGCGCCGCTTCCTTCCGCGGCCGGCCTCGCCAGCCCGCCGGCGCCCGTCCTCTGAGCATGCTCCCTGGCCGCCGAGCACGCCCCGTAGCGGCCGCCGGGGGAGAGAGAGAGACGCCGGGCCCCGCGGAGGGGAGAGCGGGCCCTGCCGGCGAGGCCTCAATGGCGCGCGGGAGCCAGGGCCGCCTTACGGGCGCGCGAGGCCGGAGCAGGAGGAGGAAGAGGCGGCGGCTGCTGCTGCTGCTGCGGGGAGCCGAAGGGAAGCTGCCAAAACAGGGCGGCCGCCTTCCCCGGTTACCTCAGGATGGTTCCTCCTGGCAACCGGCGGCCAGGGCTCTGTTCTTAAAGGTGCAGCCCGTCGGAGAATGCCAAACCTCCCCGCCCCAAACCTCAGGGGAGCCCAGTGTAGTCTCAGAGGAAAGAGAGAATGAATGAATAAATCTTTATTTGCAAAACAACAATATACAAATAACAGAAATAAAAAGTCGATTATATAAGGACTTTAGGGTCCTGAATCAGCAGTCAAATGGTGGACCTGATTATGATTGCCCCAGCTAAAAACCTTGCAACCTTCGCTGTCATCTTGTCATCTTGATCTGCCAAGAGAAAGGACACTGGGGCAGTGGTTGGGCGACCCGGAATCAGTGGTGTAGCGTGGGTTGTCAGCACCCGGGGCAAGTAATTTGCGCCCCCTAACCCGTGGAGCCAGGTAGGGGCAGAGAGCTGCGAGTGCGACCGCCCCCCCCAAGATGTTGCGCCCGGTGCAGCCTGCACCCCCCACGCTACGCCACTGCCCGGAATGGACAATAAAAGAGGGGCGATAACCTCATTCCTCAAGTCTTTATAAAGAGTGCAAGCCAGGAGGGCATACGCCACCGATTCGGTACTGCCATCTCCCCAGGGACATAAGCGTTTTTCGTGTGGAAACTGTTGGAACTGTCCCTTGAGTACACCCGAGGGCAAGACATTCAATCTTGTAAGAGTAAAAGCATGTCTATATTTTAGAATTGCTAGGTTATGCAGATAGGGTGCCAGATGGGCGAAATGGGAAGGTGGAAAATAGTCATACCATGGGCAAAATTTCCTTATTGTGGCCAAGTTGTTCTGACGCTCGACATCATTTAGGCGCAGACAAATTAGACTGTTTGCTTGAAGTAGCCCCAGAGGCTTGCGCATTTCTTTCTCTATCACGATTGTACATCGCCTTTTTTTATGCTAAGGAGGTTCTCCCCCTCCCCCTGTTGTTGTCCTCGCAGTAGCAACCCTGCATAGGTGCCAGGGCCCTGGAGCACCCACAAAATTTCCCATGAAGGTGCCAGGCACCCACGGATTTCTTTTTTCTTTCTTTTTTAAATAATTTTATTTCGTTTTACAAAACCAACCACACAATTAACATTCTTGAAAACACTGCAAATAAAACAAGATTCTTTTGAATCTTAGGACTTCCCTCCTTCCCTCCAGGAATTCTGAAAATCACCCACAGACTTTGGTGCCAGGGCCATGCACAATGTTGCATGGCACCCACGGCCCCGGGGACCCATGGTTGCGGGGCCAAGCTGGCATTCCTGCAACCCTGTGAGGAAGGTTAGGCTGAGTGATAGTGGTCAGCCCAGGGTCACCCAGGGTGCTTCATGGCTGAGTAGGGACAGTGGCGTAGCGTGGGTTGTCAGCACCCGGGGCAAGGCAAGTAATTTGCGCCCCCTAACCCGGGGCAAGGCAAGTAATTTGCGCCCCCCCGCCCGCTGCACTGTCCCTCCCCCAGATAGTCCCTCGCTCTCTCTCCGCACCGCACCGCACGCCTGGCACCCTCCCCTCCACAGTGGGCGGCGACCCGGCGGCTCGGATCGGATTCGCACAGCCAGCACTGCAGTGAGAGAGAGTGAGTGAGACAGGTAGGGGCAGAGAGCTGCGAGCGCGAGCGCACCCCCCCCAGATGTTGCGCCCGGTGCGGCTGGCCCCCCCCTGCACCCCCCACGCTACGCCACTGAGTAGGGACTCAGTTTCAACCACTATGCCACACTGGCCAATATCGTCATCTTCACTGTATGCCGCCTGTCCATAGTGCTCAAGGCAGCTTGCGAAATGGGAAGATTAACCACAACGGCCAGAGTTATGGGTATCACGTGGCAAGACAGAGCTTTGGACAAAGTCTCTCTCCCAAGTCCACATTCCCAGCATGTTCACAGTCCTGTCTCAGCAACATCTATGCTGGCTTGGTCATATCCACAAAATGAACATGTGGACATGTTCCTATTGGAGAGCTGGCTGACCAACTCCGCATTACAAAGATGTCTGCAAACATGACATGAAGGCTGGCAACATCATCCCTGCCATGTGGGAATCCCTGTAGGCAGCCCTGTACAGGGAAGTTCTTTATGTTTGATGTTTTACTGTGTTTGATGTTTTAATTTGCTGGAAGCTACCCAGAATGGCTGGGGCAACCCAGTTGGATGGGTGGCATATAAAAAAATAATATTATTACTACATACCAATACTACTACTATAGACAAATGCACTGCCTTTGTGGGTTCTCTCGCCACATACACAACAAGAGGTTGCGGTGGTTAGGAGGCTGGGCTTGTGCTTTGCTTTCCATCATTTGCCTCCCTTCAATTAAGTTAACTGATTCTCTTTCCTCTCTCAGCAGATAAAATTGGTGGGTGGGGGCCATTAAGTGTATGGTTATAGCACAGGTCAGGGCACAAGTGTGACATCTGGCCAATGAAAATCAGCACACTTGTTTAATGTTACATTAAAAGGTAGCCCTATAACTGGCATAGAGAGAAAGTGGCTTGAAGGAAGCCAGTTGTATGCTACTGCTTACAAGGCATGCATTATTACATATAGCACTAGAAAAATTGTCACCTTTGGTACTATGGATTAAAAGCTGGCAGTTTACCAGCAACATGGGTACATCTAGGGGATATATACTAGCATCAGTTGGTAAAAGGTAAAGGTACCCCTGCCCGTACGGGCCAGTCTTGACAGACTCTAGGGTTGTGCGCCCATCTCACTCAAAGAGGCCGAGGGCCAGTGCTGTCCGAAGACACTTCCGGGTCACGTGGCCAGCGTGACATCGCTGCTCTGACGAGCCAGAGGCACACACGGAAACACCGTTTACCTTCCCGCTAGTAAGCGGTCCCTATTTATCTACTTGCACCCAAGAGTGCTTTCGAACTGCTAGGTTGGCAGGCGCTGGGACCGAACAACGGGAGCGCACCCCGCCGCGGGGATTCGAACCGCCAACCTTTCGATCGGCAAGCCCTAGGCGCTGAGGCTTTAACCCACAGCGCCACCCGCGTCCCACTGGCATCAGTTGGTACCCATAGCAAAAAAATAAGAACCAGACTAGAGCTTATTTACTCTAGTTGTCCTGTCATCAGTCTAGCGCAGGATTTCCCAAACTTGGGTCGCCAGATGTTTTTGGACTACAATTCCCATAATCCCTGGCCCTGCTAGCTACAGATGGTGGGCGTTGTAGTCCAAAAACACCTGGAGACACATATATCCCATGGCCGGACTGCTCGACCCGCAGCAGTCTTCTAAGTGTGGAAGTGGAGAGCAGATAAGAATGCAGGCTTGACCCTGACTATATATTATACATAGCAAAGCCCGTGGCCTTTTAGCTTGTTTGGGAAACCTCATTGCAAATGCCACTTGTTGTATTTAGGAAGGGCAGGTACAGGACTTGAGTGGGTACTGACTGCTTTACTAATCTCCAAGGTTAGAACACAAAACGACGGGCTAAAATCCATCTTTTTGACATGCTGCAGATTTTAAAAACGGGTGGATAACGCAACCCATATTTTAAAGGCATGCAACCCTCGGAGGCCTGATGCTTGTGCATTTTCAGAACTCCGGCCTTTCGAGTCCTCCTTCGGACATAATCCAAGCGCCCCAGATTTTCCATACTAGGGTCAATCTAGGAACAGGTGGGTGAAAAGATACCCTTGAGCATGCACAGAGCGCCTTCTCCTTTAGGTCTTTGGAGGCAATAAAAAGTGTTCCAGGAGATGCGTTTCGGATATAAAGCAAGGTACGCTTTAAAAAAAAGAAACAAACCAGAGTAGGGCTTAGCTTTTAAAGTTAGCGCTCGGTCGTCACGTGCCCCTCGGCCTCGACTTGCGCCGGGACTCCTTCCCGAGGGCTTTCCTAGTTCGATTGCTCTCATATCGATTCGCTGAGTCTGCTCAAGCTAGAATAGAACAGTGTCTGCTCTGTTATGAGTGGCCGGGGACGCAAGAGCCCGCCTCCCACGGCATTTATTTATTTATTTTTCGAACCAGTGAGCAATAAGAGGACGGCGGACTCGATTGGTCAGGCCTCGCGGCAAAATGGCGGCCAACGCGACTACCAACCCGTCTCAGCTTCTGCCTCTTGGTAAATGAATGGCGGGCGCTAGTCTCTGAGCGGTGTAGCCGGGGGAAAGGGATAAAGAGAGGGAGGGAGGGGAAATGGGGGGGGGAGAAGTGGGGTGGGGAGGGGAGAGAGGGTTGAAATGGGTTGGGGCAAGATGTGGGAGGGGAAGTGGGGTGAGGGAGAGGGGGGAAATGGGGTGGGGAAAGGGAGAAATGAGTTGGGGCAGGGTGGGGGAGAGGGGGGAAAATGGGGTGGGACAGGGAGGGGAGGGGGAATAGGGTGGAGAAATGGAGAGGGCTGAGGGAGGGGGAAATGGGGTGGGGGAGAGGGGGGAAATGGGGTGGGGAAAGGGAGAAATGAGTTGGGGCAGGGTGGGGGAGAGGGGGAAAATGGGGTGGGACAGGGAGGGGGAGGGGGAATGGGGTGGGGAAATGGAGAGGGCTGAGGGAGGGGGAAATGGGGTGGGGAAAGGGAGAAATGAGTTGGGGCGGGGGGGAGAGGGGGGAAATGGGGTGGGACAGGGAGGGGGAATGGGGTGGGGAAATGGAGAGGGAGGGGGAAATAGGGTGGGGGAGAGGGGGAAAATGGGGTAGGGAGAGGGAGGGGAAAATGGGGTGGGGGAGAGGGGGAAAATGGGGTAGGGAAAGGGAGAAATGAGTTGGGGCAGGGGGGGAGAGGGGGAAAATGGGGGGGACAGGGAGGGGGAGGGGGAATGGGGTGGGGAGGTGAAATGGAGAGGGCTGAGGGAGGGGGAAATGGGGTGGGGGAGAGAAGGGAAATTTGGTGGGACAGGGAGGGGGAGGGGAAAATGGGGTGGGGGAGAGAGGGGGGAGGATGAGGGAGATGAGAGAAGGTGTGGGGGGCAAGTGCAGCATTTGTACGTGTGGCATCATGGCCACATACCTGGGGCAAAGTTACACACAGCATGGAGAGGAGGGTTCTTTCCTCTCTCATGGCACCAGAACTCATGGGCATCCAATGAAACCGAATGTTGGAAGATTCGGGATGGATAAAAGGAAGCATTTCTCCACGCAGCGCAGTTAGTTCAGCTGTGGAACTCACTTCCACAGGAGGCAGCGATGGCCCACAATCTGAACGGCTTCTAAAGAGGATTGGACATATTCACGAAGGATAATAAGCTTAGCAATGGCTACTAAGTGCAGTGGCTGTGCTCTGCCTCCACAGCTGCAGCCAACAGTGCTCCTCAATGCTAGTTGCTGAAAACCAGGAAAGGTTCAGAACTGAAATCACATTAAAATTTGAGACTCTAGCAATCCTTTTATTTTGTATATGATCATAGTCACCTCCCCACTGCATCTTTTGAACTTTGGGATTATTTAATTGACCCACTGGATTTATTTAATGATGTAATATGCTAGTGTCCCCTGCTATTAAGATTGCTTTTAGTTTTGGATACAGACGGTTTTGTAAATGAAGTATGTTTAAAATCATTGGTAACTGAAAACACATCTTGAAGAAATGCTCATACATTTGTACATACATTAGTAACTGCTAATTAAATGATTTTTCTGATTAACAGAGCTGGTGGACAAGTGCATAGGCTCACGAATTCACATCGTGATGAAAAGTGATAAAGAAATTGTTGGCACACTCCTAGGATTTGATGACTTTGTCAGTATCCTTTACAGGAAATAATGTGGAAGCTTTTGACAGTTTGCTTTTTGGGTTGTGTGGGTTTTTTTTTTGTTTTTGTTTTTTTGTTTTTGTTTGGTAAGCAGCTGTTTAAAATAATGTTCCCCTGGAAAGGGAGTTATTCTGGTGTTTTGAATTGGATAAAAGTAGATCTACATTTAGGTTCGTACCTTTGGTGGTTTGCACTGCAACTGTGCCAGTTCATTTGCAGCCACTGGGCTTCTGCGATTACTGTGTCTGCAGTACTGACAGATGGTGCCTGTACATAATGGATGGGGTATTATATCCTCATCCTGCAGATTGTGCTGGATAATATCACTCCTCACAATTGGCCATACTGAATGGGACTGATGGGGATTGGAGTCCAACAAGATCACATATTCCCTACCCCTGTTGTACATCATTCTTCCAGGCTGCAAGCCTAGTACCTATTGCACATGCTCTGAGACACTTGTGTGACAGCCATGTATTCTATGAACAGGGCCTAAACCTTGATGATATAAAAACACTGTTAGCCCTCTTAGATATCTACTCATCTAATGAATGCAGGGGAAAATGTGAATCACTACTTTTGTAGTAACATTTTCCCTTGACATGGGACGCGGGTGGCGCTGTGGGTAAAAGCCTCAGCGCCTAGGGCTTGCCGATCGAAAGGTCGGCGGTTCGAATCCCTGCGGCGGGGTGCGCTCCCGTTGTTCGGTCCCAGCGCCTGCCAACCTAGCAGTTCGAAAGCACTCCCGGGTGCAAGTAGATAAATAGGGACCGCTTACTAGCGGGAAGGTAAACGACGTTTCTGTGTGCAGCTCTGGCTCGCCAGAGCAGCGATGTCACGCTGGCCACGTGACCCGGAAGTGTCTCCGGACAGCGCTGGCCCCCGGCCTCTTGAGTGAGATGGGCGCACAACCCTAGAGTCTGTCAAGACTGGCCCGTACGGGCAGGGGTACCTTTACTTTCCTTGACATCAGGCTTAAGACATGGTATTGGAAGATGTTACAGAATTGTAAGTATGGCTGCTTCTGGCTTTCAATCTCAGCGCATTTTGTACCAACAGTTGTCTTTACTTTCACTCACTCTTCAGAACTCGCTCCCTTGACCTCCCACACTTGCACATAGGCTGACAATATTATCTCATTTTGTGAGGCATGCTGTAATACTGTTCACCAGTTTTCAGGAAAAGCAGAATGTAATTCTCCAAAGGTGAGAGTGGAGCATTGTATTAGTGGTACGAGGCACCAGCTGGGGAACCCCCAAGGCTCAGAGCCCGGGGATTGGTAGTGGGACTATGATAAGTGGTCAGAGGGGAAAGAGGGAGCAGACTAGGAGGAGGAGGTGTCAGAAGCTGAAGAGGTAACAGGGTTTAGTGAGCAGGAAGAGGCTGGTGCAGAGAGCAGTCCAGAATTGGGGCTGGAGAGGAGGGGGCCCAGGAAACAGATGAGGTGGACCTCTGAAGAAGCCAGGGGGTCTCCCCCTCCTATTGTGACCTGCTCCCCTCCCCCCAGTCTCCCAGGACCAAAAGAAGTACAGTGGTGCCCCGCAAGACGAATGCCTCGCAAGACGGAAAACCCGCTAGATGAAAGGGTTTTCCGTTTTGGAGGTGCTTCGCAAAACAAATTTGCTATGGGCTTGCTTCGCAAGACGAAAATGTATTGCGAGTTCCTGCAGGGTTTCCCCCCCCCTTTTTTCCCAAGCCGCTAAGCCGCTTACCAGCTGATCCGCTAAGCCGCTAATAGCGCTAATCCGCTAAGCTGCTAATGGGCTTGCTTCGCAAGACGAAAAAAACCGCAAGACGAAGAGACTCGCGGAACGGATTCTTTTCGTCTTGCAAGGCACCACTGTATGAAGGTGGTGGAGCAGGGACAGACACATCAATGGAGTCTCAGATTGCTTGGGAAGGACCCAGGGGAGGTGAAGACATAGGCAGCTGTGGGAAGGCAGGGACCTTCAGTCCTCACAACTGCCTCATTGAGGCAAGATCTACTGGGAAGAGTTGTTGTGTTCACTAGGCTTGGCCTCCTGAGCTGTTTGTTTCTTTGAATGAAGAGTTAACTTCATTGATGCTGTGTGAGTTATTATTATCCTGCTCTTGGCACCTGCCTCCTGACACTGGGGTGCTCCTTTCTAAAAATCCCCAGACTACTGTGGCAGCATCTTTCAGAGGTACTCATTCCTTACTTTTCACGTTAGCTACTGTATAAGGGTATAATTGCAACAACTCTCCTTCCCATGCTATTCTAGGAAAGTACCAATTGCAGAACAATGTTGGTAGGATTGCTGCAATTATTTATCTTACCAGTTTTCCCCTTCAGGGACATTTGGGTACTCTGGTGTGGAGAGTAGCAGTCTCTCATCAGATAATTAAGACTTGAATGAAAAATAGGTAGCTAGTTTCATCAAACTTTCTAGTTTTGTATCCTTTTTTCTGTTTGTCTTGTGTTCAACAGTGAGATCACACCTGAAGGACGAAGAATTACAAAGCTAGACCAGATTTTGCTAAATGGAAATAACATAACAATGGTAAGGAATTCTTCTTACATTTCTGCCCCTAGTTAATTCCTGCTAGCTAGGCCAAACTGTAGTTAACTGTGGAAGCTTGGTTAATTCAGAAACTGTTGTCAGAAACTGAAACAGAATCCAATAAAATACCAAAAAATGGTGGTATCCTAAAAAAGAACTGAGATGTTGCATGTTCTGAATCAGGGAGGTGGAGATATGGCCTATTTTGGGTGGGGGTCTCAATAAATGTAAAACAAGGGAATATAAACTATTCTAATGTAATTTATTTACAGACACGTGCATATAATCTTTTTTGACCTGAAAAATTCAAGGTGGCTTATACAATGGCCTGCTTCACACAACATGCTAAGCCTAACCCTGACTTGGTGAGAACGTTGGGGGGGGGTCCCCAGAGGCAAGCTCACAGCTGCCTTGCTGCTCCTTCATCCTTTTTGCTGCCAAGATTTGGTTTAGATTACCATCTGCACCAGAGCTTGCAGCTAAGTTCTCTCCCCAGTAACCGTGAGCTATAACCAAGTGTGAACCTCGTTTGGCTTAGTGTGTTGTATGAGCCAGACTGCAAATGGTGGGAGGAATCTTGCTACGCTGCCTGGATAGTCAGGGGGTGGCTCTGCCAGACAAGCCAACAGAACTGATCTTGCTGAGCATATTTCTGTAGCTCCATCCTTGAGAGAGGGTAGAATGGTTGTACGTAACTTTTCTAGATGAAATGCTCATGTTCTTCATCTTTTCATGTGAACTTTCTTTCAGCTGGTTCCCGGAGGAGAAGGACCAGAAGTGTAAATAAAGTCATATGTCATCATTGAAGACTTCCTGTTAAAGCTTGTGTAGGAATATATTGATGAACCTGATGCGTTTTTTATTTTTTACATTTATATAAAGGCAAATTTCCATTTCAGGAAAAATGCATCGTTAACAAAGACTTTGTAAGTTAAAATCATGACTTTGTTGTAAAGGCAAAATTAACTTGCTGTTCAGAGCAAGGCAATAAAGAGGGTTTTTTTTAATAACCGTATTGAACACAGTTGTTGTTTTTGTAACTCTGGCATTTTAGATGTCAGATAAAACCAGAAATTTTGAATGGTTCTGGGTCAGGCTGCTTAGAGCAGGTTATGAGCTGGTTATAAATATTTCTTACTTTTTATCTATATTGTACGTGAGCTGGTTAAGCTGTGGTTCATAATGTGTGGGGAAATTGTTTTCTCATGCATTTCTCTCCAGCTTCCTCGTCCCCACAGCCTAGAGTTTTAGGCTGTGATAGTAAATACCTTGCTAAAATACCTTGTGATTTTATTTCCTTTAGATGAAAACAAATGTTAACAGCTCAGTAGGCTGAGATAAAAATAACTAAAAGGAAGAGATTTCTATCGTCAAATTCTTATCATATTGTACCAATTGCTCAATATCATTCACTGTTAAAACACTTTTCTGCCTTGCCATAGAAGTGGCCTGTCTAATTAAAAGATGTTCTCAGGAACCAAATAAAGTACAGTGGACTCTCGCAGTGGTGTAGCGTGGGGGGTGCAGGGGGGGCCGGCCACACCGGGCGCAACATCTGGGGGTTAGGGGGCGCAAATCCACGGGTTAGGGGGCGCAAATTACTTGCCTTGCCCCGGGTGCTGACAACCCACGCTACGCCACTGGACTCTCGGGTTGCGAACGTGATCCTTTTGGAATGCATGTTCGCAACCTGAAGCGATGCGTGTGTGCACACATGGGTTGCGATTCAGCGCTTCTGCACATGCGCACAGCGCAATTTAGCGCTTCTGTTCCGGTACTGTAACCTGTAACCTGTAACAGTAACCTGTTCCGGTACTTCCGGGTTTCAGTGGTCCGTAACCCGAAAAAACGCAACCTGAAGCATCTGTAACCCGAGGTATGACTGCATATGGAAGGAAGAAAATGTACCTGTATCCTTTAAACAACAGACACCACAGTTAATTCCTATATTTAAAGCAATTCCAAACTGGTCTCATATTACAGTGGTACCTCAGGTTACATACACTTCAGGTTACATTCGCTTCAGGTTACAGGCTCTGCTAACCCAGAAATAGTACCTTGGGTTAAGAACTTTGCTTCAGGATGAGAACAGAAATCTGTCTCCGGCGGCGCGGCAGCAGTTGGAGGCCCCATTAGCTAAAGTGGTGCTTCAGGTTAAGAACAGTTTCAGGTTAAGAACGGACCTCTGGAACGAATTAAGTACTTAACCCGAGGTACCACTGTACAATGTTATCATTATTCATAGAATTGCTGATTGGAAAGGTACCATGAGGGTCATCTAGTCCAACCCCCTTGCACTGCAGGAATCTTTTGTCCAACATAGGGCTCAAGCCAACGACCGTGAGATTTAAGAGTCTCATTCTCTACCCAGGGGTCAGCAAACTTTTCCAGCAGGGAGCCAGTCCACTGTCCCTCAGACCTTGTGGGGGGCCGGATTATATTTTGGGGGAAACCCCCCGAATGAATTCATAACCCAGAGATGCATTTTAAATAAAAGGACACATTCTACTCAAGCACACTGATTCCTGGACCGTCTGCGGGCCGGATTTAGAAGGCAATTGGGCCAGATCTGGACCCCGGGCCTTAGTTTGCCTACCCATGGATTGAGGTAAAATAAGCACAAAAAGCCTGGTCATATATGCTTACTCTGCATTTATTTATTTTTAAGTAGCTTTCCACACAGAAACAATGCAAATATTTCCTCTTAAAAAATATTACTGCAGTCAGTATATGAGAGATTTTTTAGTGTTTTAACAAAGCCAGCTTTCCATTCCTAAATGCATTTACTTGGAAATTGGTTTACTGATTAGATTTAATGCTAAAGTTTTTTCCTTACAGTTGTGCTGTTCAGCTTACATTTCTAGTTAACCGGAGGGAATTGAGAGAGAGGCCTTGTCTGTAGACAGTTTGTGGCATTAGAAATTAGTGATAAGAAAGGTGAAGTTACTATGCAGGATAACTAGAGTTTAGTTTTCCATAGAGACACAAACGAACAGTTTTCAGACTAAAGAGCGTCTTTTAAAAATGCACTCAACAAGATGTTAGATCTTGCTGTATGGAATCTTGTGCTGCTTTAATTAAGCAAAAATTGCAAACTGAAGGAAGTTTATTCTACTTGTTGCCTGGAATTCTGTTCACTGTATCTATAGGCTTTGAAGCAGACTAGGAGGCGGTTGCCTCTGTCAGTAAAAGGGGACTTCTTTTCACTGCCCTTCTGGTGGCAACCCTCCATGTCCACTGAAAAGCCCTCCCAAAGACTGACCTCAAAGCATAGTGAGATGGAACAAGGAAGGAAAATTGGGGGGGGGGGGAACTCCTTCCCTGTATGTGAAAGTGCCTTCAGATCTAAGCTACCGTATTTTTCGCTCTATAAGACGCACCAGACCACAAGAAGCACCTAGTTTTTGGAGGAGGAAAACAAGAAAAAAAATATTCTGAATCTCAGAAGTAAGAACAGCAAGAGGGATCGCTGTGCAGTGAAAGCAGCAATCCCTCTTGCTGTTCTGGCTTCTGGGATAGCTGCGCAGCCTGCATTCGCTCCATAAGACGCACACACATTTCCCCTTACTTTTTAGGAGGGGAAAAGTGAGTCTTATAGAGCAAAAAATACGGTACATTGGTTTGCTAATTTATTCTTTCCACTGGTATTCTTTCCACTAGAGGGAGCCGATGGAAGTTAGCATTTTAACTGAACTAGGCGGCTTTAAAACAATGCTCTTGAGTCTGAACCATAAGAGAGTTCATGGAAGAGGGGAAGTTTTGTCTTGCCCAAACTTGCATATAAATCCATTCATGCTTCTTCCCGTAATCTCCAGTTTATGCTTCTTAATTGCTTCATTAAAATATTTTCTTTGAAAATTCATACTTCTACTAAGTACTTGTTTGTCATCTGTACTGACTGCATTAATGTTCACATTGTCAGTTGATGGAAGCAAAGTAGGATGCTATAACTGAATTATTAATTCCCCCCCTCCCCCCAATTATAGGAAGTTGTTTAGTGGGAGCTACTTGAGTGAATATACAAAAGTATAATATCAGGGCCAAAAGACATGTGGCACATGTGCTAAAAATTAGACATGATGAGATTCCATCCTTGCTACAATCCAGTGTATACATAAGGTAAAGGGGCCCCTGACCGTTAGGTCCAGTCGTGGCCGACTCTGGGGTCATCTCGCTTTATTGGCCGAGGGAGCCGGCGTACAGCTTCCAGGTCATGTGGCCAGCATGACTAAGCCGCTTCTGGCGAACCAGAGCAGCACATGGAAACGCCGTTTACCTTCCCGCCGGAGTGGTACCTATTTATCTACTTGCACTTTGACGTGCTTTCGAACTGCTAGGTTGGCAGGAGCAGGGACTGAGCAACGGGAGCTCACCCCGTTGCAGGGATTCGAACCACCAACCTTCTGATTGGCAAGTCCTAGGCTCTGGTTGTAACCCACAGCGCCACCCGCGTCCCAGTATATACATACCTAGGAGTAAATTCCACTGAACTCAACAGGACTTACTTCTGAGCAGACGTGCATACGACTGATGTGTCTGTAAGGATTTTCCAGGGCATCACATAAGGAATTGGTAACTGCAAGTCATCAACCTTAGCTTCATTTCACTTTTGCACCTTATTCTTAGAGTATATTCAAATAAAGACCTCATTTATCCAGAGCACATAAAATGACTGGTGGTAAGCTTTTAGCCCTTCGACCTTAAAAAGTGACAATGAAATATACGAAACCTGCATCTAACTCCAATCCAGCATAAAGCCAAAGCATTTTCAATACAATACTTGACAAATTCTTCGTCCCCAAAGACTACCAGGCCAGCAACCGTGTATCTCTCCTTAAACGCAATATATGTGCAGTACCACATGACAAGTTACCAGGCAACTACACAAGCCAGATGCACTGGGAGTTTCAAAGCAGCTGGTCAATTGCTTTCAACCAGTGGAAAAGTACAGGCTCACATCTGAGCTTGAGCCTTTTTATCTAGTTCATGGCTGATTTCTCTCCTGCCCCCTGATTTCAGCCCTGACTCCAATAGTAATTACCCTTTCAGTGGGGGGTAATTTATTTGAATTCCAGCAACATTCTTAAGATAGGCATTTAAACTTGTAAGATCAGGTTGGTAAGTTATTTTTTGTTCAGTTTTGCATGATGCCACTAGGATAAAGATGATTACAGTGGTACCTCGGGTTACATACGCTTCAGGTTACAGACTCTGTTAACCCAGATACAGTGGTGCCCCGCAAGACGAATGCCTCGCAAGACGGAAAATCCGCTAGACGAAAGGGTTTTCCGTTTTGGAGGTGCTTCGCAGGACGAATTTCTCTATGGGCTTGCTTCGCAAGACGAAAATGTCTTGCGATTCCTGGGGTTTTTTTTCCGCTCCCCACCCCCTTTTTCTAAGGCACTAAGCTGCTAATAGCCTTTTAGCAGCTAATCCGCTAATCCCTTAAGCCTTTAATAGCCACTAATAGCCGCTTAACCGCTAATAGCGCTAATCCGCTAATAGGGTTGCTTCGCAAGACGAAAAAACCGCTAGACGAAGAGACTCATGGAACGGATTCTTTTCGTCTTGCGAGGCACCACTGTATAGTGCTTCAGGTTAAGCACTTTGCTTCAGGATGAGAACAGAAATTGTGCTCTGGCGGCGCGGCAGCAGCAGGAGGCCCCATTAGCTAAAGTGGTGCTTCAGGTTAAGAAGAGTTTCAGGTTAAGTACAGACCTCCGGAACGAATTAAGTACTTAACCCGAGGTACCACTGCAATGCTGCTTGTTCAGTTGTTTCTCTTAAAGGGAGTAGCCTGTCTTTGTTACTCTGCTCAAAGGAATTGACTCCTTGGAAGCAGATAGCAGATCTGCACACACACACACACCCTGCATGCCTGGATAGCTCAGTTGGTTAAGGTGTGGGGCTGATAATGCCATGGTTGCAGGTTTGATCCCCATATGGGACAGTTGCATTTTCCTGCATTGCAGGAGATTGGACTAGATCAGGTATCCCCAACCTGTGGCCCTCCAGATGTTTTGGCCTACAACTCCCATGATCCCTAGCTAACAGGACCAGTGATCAGGGATGATGGGAATTGTAGTCCAAAACATCTGGAGGGCCAAAAGGTTGGGGATGGCTGGACTAGACGATGCTCAGGGTCCCTTTCAACTCCCAGTTCTATGACTACTATGCAAAGCACATCCTCACTTCTGCAGAGAATCCTGAGCTACAATTCCGTCACCATTTGTAAAACTATATTTTTCAGGATTCTTTGGGATCTGGGATGTGCTTTAAATGTATGGTGACTCATATTGTTGGCATGTGACTTGATCAAGCATGCAAAATTCAATTTGCTCTGTATAATAGAATTGGAGAACTGGAGGGGGTCACATGGGTCATCTAGTCTAACCCCCTGCAATGCACAAATTGTTTTGCACAATGTGGGGCTGGAACCCACGGCGCTGAGTTGTAGAGTCTCATGTTCTACCAAGAAGTTACCTAGAAAGCCAGTAGGACAACATTACTTTTAATACCCATGAGATGATATTTTCTGGTATGTGTTTTAATCTACTGGCTTGGACTCTAATTTTTTAACATGTTTGTGCTAGTAGGCAAGTTTTACAGTTTTGTGTGTTAATCTATAAAGAATTCAGCCTTCCCTTAGTGCTCCTGGCTGACAATCCCTTAGCTTTCAAAAGCACATAATTTATTCCATCTTAAATCCTATGTTAGGATTGTCTTTCCCCATCCCACATACTCCTTGCCTCTTCTGTTTTCCTTCCTTTCAGACATTTGTTTCAATTATGCCCAGCATCACAGCTTTCACCCTTCATGTTCCTCCTTTCTGTTCAGTTTTCCAGTTTACATACTACACTGCCTCTTCCTATCTTCTCCCCACTGTCAACATATTAGTCTTGATGCAGGCCAGTTGCCAACCTTTTCCCAATTCACTCATTTCCCTCTCAGCTGCTGTCCAACTTTCCATGAGTATTACTTGACCTTGAGTTATTGGAATGTCATGACATCACAGCAGCTTAGCCAATGGTTTGAGAGAAGGACCAGCTGAAAAGGAACAGCCAATTTTTAGCTTGACACTTAATACCAGGCACGCCCAAACTCAGCCCTCCAGATGTTTTGGGACTACAACTCCCACCACCCCTAGCTAACAGGACCAGTGGTCAGGGATGATGGGAGTTGTAGTCCCCAAACATCTGCAGGGCCAAGTTTGGCCATGCCTGCCTTAGAGGGAATAACAACACAGCTGTATCTTATTGGTCCTCATGAATAAGTCAAGTGATGCCCATGCATGTGTGAATGATGTTCTAAGACACTGCATAAAGAATTACTGCTAAGCTTATCACATATTTGTGGTTAAATTGCTATGTATCAATAGGAGGTAAAGGTAAAGGGACCCCTGACCATTAGGTCCAGTCGCGGACTAGGGTTGCGGCGCTCATCTCGCTTTATTGGCCGAGGGAGCCGGCGTACAGCTTCCGGGTCATGTGGCCAGCATGACTAAGCCACTTCTGGCGAACCAGAGCAGTACATGGAAATGCCGTTTACCTTCCCGCCGGAGCGGTACCTATTTATCTACTTGCACTTTGACATGCTTTCAAACTGCTAGGTTGGCAGGAGCAGGGACCGAGCAACGGGAGCTCATCCAGTTGCGGGGATTCGAACCACTGACCTTCTGATCGGCAAGGCCTAGGCTCTGTGGTTTAACCCCCCCGTGTCCCTTATGTATCAATAGGAACATGAGGTTAATTCTGAAAATCTCAGCTGCCTTTGGTAGGGAAACATGGAAAAAGTTGCCTCCTAAGAGAAAATCATGTGAATGATTCATTCTGCCCAGGGGTTTGCAGTGTTAAATCAGAACACGGTGACTTGTCTCCAGACCGGATCTGGTTGTTAGGCTCTGCCAATGTGAGATTTATCCATGTTTGTCCAGGGCATTGAATTTTCAACTGCTGTTGGGAGGTGGGAGGCTGTATGGAAATAAAGGAGAGCTGGAAATATGGCCTTTTATCACCACAGCCACAAAATATGAGATGTTAGGCTGGCGGTTTACGGTCTGCAGAATAATAGACAGCAGCTGCCTGCCTTGCATGTATTTAGCGCTAACTAGCCTAGTAATTGTTGCGGCAGGGTTCCCCAATATACACTGCCTTATGAAAAGAGCAGTCAGCAATGTTCATCACTTGGTTAAAACAAAAATCTTTGCCGCAAAGATTTATATAACATGACAGGGTGGGATTTACACTGTCTAGTTACTGATCAGTAAGAGAGATGAGAACACTTTATGAGAGGAGAACACTGGGTGAAAATGATGCTGTTATGCAACTACTTTTTCTGGTGCAGAGAAAACGTAAGATAGAATTGGCTTCGCAGTATGAAATACTTGACAGGAGCTAATGGTTTCTATGACGAAATAAAAAGATGTCTGCTAATAGAGTGGCGTTTAAGTCTATATTTCTTCAATGAACATTGAGGGTAGTAATGGATTATGTTTCGTTTTGTGGTGGGATGCAATTTTAAACAATACACGGAATCTAACTGCATTTCCAGTCACTTTACACTACACTAGGTTCTCCTCAAATAAGTCCACATTGTGAGATAGGGTCTCCCTGAATGCAGGGTGTTTTGTACTGAGTTGAATAGGATCCAAAATGCAGCAGTCTGATTGGTCCTAGAACAATAGGATCCAAAATGCAGCAGTCTGATTGGTCCTAGAACAATAGGATTCAGAATGCAGCAGTCTGAGTGGTCCTAGAACAATGCAGCAGTATGATTGGTCTGCAGGAGCCACCCAATCCAGCTCCAGATGGAAGTGAATCCACAACCTGATTGGCCTACAGGAGAATTCCAGAATTAGCCAATCACGTCCAGCCCATTGTGTAAATAATGTATATAAAGCAGATACTTTAGGGAAACTATCATTCCTCCTCACCACTATGAGCTGAATAAAGAGCATGAAATCCACTCTCGACTCTGAGTATATTTCACAGGGAGAACCTGACATTTCTGTAGAGATGACTCTTTCAAAACAATGTTTGTTTTCAGTTGCCTGAAAACTATTGTATGGTGGTTTCTTTACTTACCCAGTTTAATTATCAATATGCAATATTTGACTGGATAATAAGCAACGGACTTATCATTTCATCTAGTAACTTCTCTGTAATATATATTTTGTTTACAAAACTTTACACGTATTAAAAGATGGTCTCTCCTATATTAAAAAATAATTACCATTCATTATGAGCTTATCCACTGGGAATTAATTGTTGCATGAACACAACCAGTGTCTGTATTAAGCCAGGGGAGCACTTGTCTCTTTGCAAAATATTTTCCTGTCCTATTGACGTTGTTTAGTGATTGAAGAAAACCCTCAAAGGAGTTATGAGTAAATGGACATCTTACTAAAACTGTAATTTCTTTCTGCAAACCCCAAACAGGAAATGTATCTCTGGCAGATGTCTTCCTTCAAATAAAGTAAATGTGTTTCAACAGTCTCGAGGCTTTGCTGTTTTATGGAATTGTGCTTTCAGCAAGCACTTAATTTGATTTTCTTTTTCTTTTTTTTTGGTGGTTGGATATAGTCCAGAACTAAAAGTCATAAGGTTTATATCGTAGGTGCAAATAATGAACACTAGCTCATAACTCACTAAAATGTCAGGGCTTTTGCCTCCAGAAATCGAAATAACCACTTTCCATGTTTCACATGCTGTACGGCTGGTTCTCTACATTGTGTGGGGGCACAAAGGAGTTATATTTCCTAGTGGGCAGAGGATTAGCAGTGTTCTGAAAACAAGGTGGTTAGCTTTGAAATGCTTGAGGGCGGTGATGGGGAAATGTGCAGCTTGTTTCAAAAGCTGTGGGTCCCTTTCGGAACAGAGGGTCTATAAGAAGCAAGGCCTTTTGGACAGTGGCGTAGCATGGGGGGTGCAGGGGGAGCCGGCCGCACCGGGCGCAACATTGGGGGGGGGGCGCGCTCGCACTCGCAGCTCTCTGCCCCTACCTGGCTCACTCTCTCTCACTGCAGTGCTGGCTGTGCGAATCCGATCCGAGCCGCCGGGTCGCCGCCCACTGTGGAGGGGAGGGTGCCAGGCGTGCGGTGCGGTGCGGAGCGAGAGCGAGGGACTATCTGGGGGAGGGACAGTGCAGCGGGGGGGGGGGGGCGCAAATTACTTGCCTTGCCCCGGGTGCTGACAACCCACGCTACGCCACTGCTTTTGGAACGAGCTGCTAAATTAATGTGGGAGGTTTAGCAAAGTGTGTCTGTGTACAGTGAGAACCTCAACACGGCAGGGACCCCTGGGAGATGTGTTGTACCACTATTCACACTGTACAAAGAGGCAGGGCCCCTTCCACCTTGTGAGACACCCATTGGTGGGGATTCAGACATTACAGTGCAGTATTTTGCATACCCTTGCATACCTTCTTCTGGTGAAAATAGGGGTGCCCTATTCAATAATATATATTTTTTTAAAATAATCTTTATTAATTTAAATTACACACATTTACAAAGAATTTTCAAAGAATTTACAATCTCATACTACAAAAAGAAAATTAAAGAAAAAAGAATTAAGAAAATACAGAAAAAAGAAAGAAGAAAAAGCAGATTTACGTGCATTAAAAAACTTAATCTTCCTGATTAAAAAATTGCATCACAATTACTTTTTTTTTCTTGTTTCATTGATGCACAGAATTACCACATGCTCAAAAAACTTAATCTTCCTAATTAATACTTAAATAAACACTTCAATAAAAAAGACTTCGGACAATATGAGTCTTCCAATCATTCTCATTGTACTGTTTATACGGTCGTCGTTTTTTCCACAGTTTTATATTCCTTAATATTGTTCCCATCTACTCCACAAACGGTATTTGTTGTGTTTACATGTATCACTCAAGTTCTGCTAATATGGTGTGGTTGGTACAATATGATCTTATTCTATTCAATAATAATTAGTGTGATTATTCCCTGCCCATCTGACTCGATTGCCCCAGCCACACTGAGCAGATTCCAACATATAAAAATAATAATAAAACATTAACCATTTTTTTAAAAAATCTTCCCTATACAGGGCTGCCTTGAGATGTCTTCTAAAGGTTGTATAGTTACTTATCTCCTTGGCTCGGAGGCTGTGTAACTCCATACCCTCCAACATTTCTCTGATGAAAATAGGGTTGTCCCAAGGAAAAGTGGGACATTCTGGGTTCAAATCAGAAACTGGGACGGCTTCAGTAAAGCCGGGACTGTCCCTGGAAAATAGGGACACTGGAAGGGTTGGGTTTTGCCTACCCATGTGGCAGTGAATGATAGTCATTCGCTGATGTGGAAGAATGAGGTGTACTTGAGTCTTGAAGACTTGGGAAAAAGCAGAAGCTAATCCTATTCTTGGTGACTCAGGCACTGGAGAATCAAGGTTATTGCGATCAGCGCAGGACATTGTTCAATTACTGGGTGGGGTTTCTTGATTACACTGGCCTGCGATGAAATTGGCACAAGCTCTCTAGGTAAAGGGACCCCTGACCATTAGGTCCAGTCGTGGACGACTCTGGGGTTGTGGTGCTCATCTCGCTCTTTAGGCCAAGGGAGCCAGCGTACAGCTTCCGGGTCATGTGGCCAGCATGACTAAGCCGCTTCTGGTGAACCAGAGCAGTGCACAGAAACACCGTTTACCTTCCCGCCGGAGTGGTACCTATTTATCTACTTGCACTTTGACGTGCTTTCGAACTGCTAGGTGGGCAGGAGCAGGGACCGAGCAATGGGAGCGCACCCCATCACGGAGATTCGAACCACCGACCTTCTGATCGGCAAGCCCTAGGCTCTGTGGTTTAACCCACAGTGCCACCCGTGTCCCTCTAGACATAGGCATAGTCAGGATTTTTATTGGGGGGGGGGCAGAATCTCAGATTTGTATTGATTTTTGTTGATTTGGGGGGAGGGCAGCTGCCCCCCTGGCTACGCCCATGTCTCTAGGTATGTATAGTAAGTGGTATGATGTTTGTGACATGATTCAGGGCAGCATTTGAAACAACCTCATCTTCCAAACAAAGCAAACAAAGTTGGTCATGGTTAGCTATATGTAGTCCAAAGCCTAGACCTAGACTGTGTTTCTTTGCAGTCACCAGCTAAGTTGAAATTCATTGAAGTTCATTGATTCTGGCTAAGCAACCCCTGCCCTTTTGCTGCTCCCACCAGGGCTTTTAAGACTTATTCAAAAATCTGCTGTTTACTGCTGCTTTTTCCTGAGACAAGGAAGCAAGTTTTTGCCTCTGTTTTAATGGATACAGCCAAACTTCGGTTGTCAAACGTAATCTGTTCTGGAAGCCCGTTCGGCTTCCAAAACATTCGACAACCGAGGCGTGGCTTCCGATTGGTTGCAAGAGCTTCCTGCCCTCATGCGGAAGCTGCGTCGGACGTTTGGCTTCCGGAAATTGTTAAAAAACCGGAGCATTTCCTTCCAGGAGCTGAAATGTACAATAACAGAGGCATTTGGGAACCAAGGTTCGACAGTACCATTTTGGATAAAGATGGTGGACTGAACCTTTCAATACAGTGGTACCTCAGGTTACATATGCTTCAGGTTACAGACGCTTCAGGTTACAGACTCTGCTAACCCAGAAATAGTACCTCGGGTTAAGAAATCGTGCTCCAGCGGCGCGGCAGCAGCAGGAGGCCCCATTAGCTAAAGTGGTGCTTCAGGTTAAGAACAGTTTCAGGTTAAGAACGGACCTCCGGAACGAATCAAGTACTTAACCCGAGGTACCACTGTACTGCATTGAGTTTTTGGTTTCTTAGATTTTCCCAGCAATGTGGTTTCTTTCCTTTTTGCACAGGCTTCTGGGGAAAGAGCTCAGCTAATGCAAAAGCAGATTCTTTCTCACAATCATTGCAAATGGTCTCATGGATTGCACCTGTGTTGTGTCATGTGTGTCAGGGTGTCAAGGCCATCCTGTTGCCTTGCTAATTAGAGCTGACCTGCCTCAGCTGTGGAGACACAGACACACACACACAAACACATTCAGTTCTGAAGTGTGTCTTCTGGCTGGCTAAGAAGACACTGGCCTGTTGCCGGGTCAAATCCTAAAAGTATTCTACATTTCTTTGTGCGAGGCCCAACATTTTTATTTTTGAAGTTTGTGCAACACATTTGTTGCTGGGCCTTTTATCTTAGTTTTGGACGTCCAACTTAATTCCTGCAATCTGTGCTGCCTGCTGCTTGCTGCCTTCTGTGGGGTTGCTGCTCTATTGCTGAAGAAAAGTTGAGACAAGGTAGTTTATTGTTTCGTAACTTCAAATTATATTTTTATATTTCTTTCTTGTACAGTCGTGCCTCGCAAGACGAAATTAATTCGTTCCGCGAGTTTTTTCGTTGTACGAGTTTTTTCGTCTTGCGAAGCACCACTGCATTTAAACACTGACAGCGGCGGGGAGGGGCGGGGAGAAGCAGGACAGCAGCCGGTACCTCAGACCCACCCGCGCGTTGTGGCCACCGTGCGACGCGGCTGCTGGAGGGCGGCGGGGCTCAGGAGCGCGACTCAGCGGAACCGCCACCAGGGAGAGAGAGGCGCTGGCGGCAACGGCTCTCTGAGGGGAGCACGCGAGGGGCGTGGGCAGCGGCGCGAGGCACCAACCGTCAGCAGGAAGGTGGGAGGGAGCCGGAGGAGCAGGAAAGTGAGCGTGTGTGCGTGCAGTGACCGTCGCCATGACACAAGAGGCAGGGCCGTTTCATCTAGTGAAGCAAGCCCTTAGGGAAATCTGTCTTGCGAAGCACCTCAGAAAATGAAAAACTCTTTCGTCTTGCGAGTTTTTCGTCTTCCGAGGCATTCGTCTTGCGGGTTACCACTGTATTCTCCTATTGACTTACAGGCTCTAGGCTTCATATGCTGCTGTTTTAATTATTATTAATAAGATAGAAAGGTAAAGGTACCCCTGACCATCAGGTCCAATTGCAGATGACACTGGAGTTGCATGCTCATCTCACTCTATAGGCCAAGGGAGCTGGTGTTTGTCCGCAGACAGCTTCCGGGTCATGTGGCCAGCATGACTAAGCCGCTTCGGGCGAAACCAAAGTAGCACACGGAAATGCCATTTACCTTCCTGCCACAGCAGTACCTATTTATCTACTTGCACTTTGAGATGCTTTTGAACTGCTAGGTTGGCAGAAGCAGGAACCAAGCAGCGGGAGCTCACCCTGTTGCGGGGATTCGAACTGCCGACCTTCTGATTGGCAAGCCCTAGGCTCTGTGGTTTAGACCACAGCGCCACCTCTTCAGTTTTGTTGCGGTTCCTTGGATTGATCCTCGGTTATTAAGCCAGCGACTTAGCCTTTTGGTCGAACTTGCTACTGTATAGTTTGTGGGGTGGTTTTCTGCTTTAGGCCTCAGAAGCAGAAAATGACATTTTAAGAACTTGCTTATTGGAATCTTAAGGACATTCAAGAAAGTCTGTGAGTCTCCTGACTCAGGCTGGTCAAACTACAGGAGTGGTGACAGTTGTACTACCTCACAGGGCTGGTTTTCAGCTCTGGTCAATTGACATCATTTGAACCAACAAGAACACTGTCCTGGGTTGTTGTTGTTTGGCTCAGATACCTCATATCCCCCCTACCAGTAACCTCTGTTACAGATCCTGCAACCCCTCTCCAGTTTATTAAATGCAAGCTCTGAAGAAACCACCACAGAGCAAAACCCAACTGTTTCAATCAATAGGGCAAGGCTGTGCCATATAAAGAAGAAGAAGAAGAGGAGGAGGAGGAGGAGTTTGGATTTGATATCCCGCTTTATCACTACCCTAAGGAGTCTCAAAGGGGTTAACATTCTCCTTTCCCTTCCTCCCCCACAACAAACACTCTGTGAGGTGAGTGGGGCTGAGAGACTTCAGAGAAGTGTGACTGGCCCAAGGTCACCCAGCAGCTGCATGTGGAGGAGCGGGGAAGCGAACCCAGTTCACCAGATTACAAGTCCACCGCTCTTAACCACTACACCACACCACAAGAGAGTTTCCGAGCAAAATAAACATTTAAAAAATGTGAGGTCCTTGAGATTTAAAGCCCATACACCCATTCTCACTAGGGGCATTTACCCTATGTACAATAAAAATGGAAGATGGGGGCCCTTCCTGTTGTTCCACTCTCAGCAAGAAGCTACACAAATCCTCTTGGCGAAGAGGATGAGGGAAGGGCTAGTGGGGAATATATTGACACAGGAGCAGATGTTCCTGCTGTTTCTCTGTTCTGTGGTTGGCACAGAATCATAGAACCACATCACAGAATCACAGAACTGCAGTGGACTCTAGATAAGTCCCACCTGCCAGCAGGGCAGTGCGTCTCATTTTGCCGCTTGAGGTGAAACAGGAAAGTGCTGTGCTGTCTTGCCGCTGAAGCATCCCTTACCTAGCTTGTGTGGCGGTGGCAAGAATCAGCCGTGGCAGCAGGTTCCAGTAATATCTCGTGAGCACTTGCGGGACACCACCTTGGGGGCTTCTGCTGCCTGAGGCAGCTGCTTCACTCTGCCTCATGGGTGGGCCAGCTCTGCCTGCCAGGATTTTTCAGTTGGTTAAAAGCTGCTTGAGTAGGTAAAACAATTTAATTGGTGGGCAGCCCATGTTAATTGGCAGCAGCTGTGATCTCCTCATACGGGTTGCTCTGAGTGTTTATGAGAAAAAGAAATATTGCTGCAAAAATTTGACCTTTCCCTGTTAGGCAAAGATCATAAGACGACCCGGATGGTTGCCAGATTCTGTGTACAGATCTGCAGACCATCCCCCGACCCAAAGTAGTTTGTTAAGAAAATCCCCAAACTCGATTCCATGGGTGACTCTGGGTCATCTCTCTGCGGTAAAGGTACCCCTGCCCGTACGGGCCAGTCTTGACAGACTCTAGGGTTGTGCGCCCATCTCACTCAAAGAGGCCGGGGGCCAGCGCTGTCCGGAGACACTTCCGGGTCACGTGGCCAGCGTGACATTGCTGCTCTGGCGAGCCAGAGCTGCACACGGAAACGCCATTTACCTTCCCGCTAGTAAGCGGTCCCTATTTATCTATTTGCCCCCGGGGGTGCTTTCGAACTGCTAGGTTGGCAGGCGCTGGGACCGAGCAACGGGAGCGCACCCCGCCGCGGGGATTCGAACCGCCGACCTTTCGATTGGCAAGCCCTAGGCGCTGAGGCTTTTACGCACAGCGCCACCCGCGTCCCTGCTCTCTCTGTGGTAGTTTATCTTAAAGTTTTAAGTGTCTATACGCTTATCGCACTTATACATTTAAAATTTATTGTTGTACATTGTTTTACATGTTTGTTTTCCTTCTGGGATTGTACCCCCAGGTGTGTTTTATAAGCTGGACTCCGACCGTAATAAATTATCTAAGACTCTAAGAAATATTGCTGCTGGCTAGATGGTCTCGGCAATGGTGGGTGCCATCGAGTCGAAATAATAATAGTAGTAGTAGTAATAATAATAATAATAATAATAATAATAATAATAAAATTGTATTCTGCCCTCCGTGGCTGAGGTGGGGCTCAGAGTGGCTAACATCATAAAAACATCACAATAAGCATAAAAACAGACATCAATTAATTAAAATACATCTTAAAATTAATTCAGACAAGTTAAAATCCGGGCAGGTGGCAATAAGAGAGTGGTTAATAATTTGAAATACACATGTCAAAACTTGCAGCTTGTTTTCACCTCCCCCACTCCCACTTATAATAAGGAAGCCCCATTTTTTAATCACCAGCAAAGTGGCATCTCTGGGGATGAAAGGATTCTTTTTTGCCACCTATCATGTTATCTCTCATGATGCTACTCTGTGCTTCTTCCCTTTGCGAAAAGCCCCAGAGACAGAGACTGGAGACACAGATCTGCAAAGGAAAGCAGCACGTCTGTGTTTTGTTTTGTGTCTTAGGCTGAGTGCATTAGCATTGTTTATATGTTCACATAAGGGACAATTCCATTAGCAGTGGAAACTCCCTGTGATGATGTCAGTGGGGCTGAGTTGCCTTGGATAACAGCATGGCAATAGTTTATTCCAATATGGCGGGCGGGGGGAACTCTTCCCAAAGCACACCTATACTGGCCATGCCTCACACTTGCCTTGAGGGCTTTCTTTGGGTTTGTCTAACAGTGTTTCCCAAACTTGGGTCTCCAGATGTTTTTTGGGACTACAGTTCCCACCATCCCTGACCACTGGTCCTGATAGCTAGGGATGATGGGAGTTGTAGTCCCAAAACAGATGGAAACCCAAGTTTGGGAAGTCCTCAAAGGGTTTGGGACGCCACACTGGTGGGGCAGGGGAAGATGGCAAGTGTGGCAGGAAGACTCAAGGACAATCAAAGAAACATTTAAACATTTCAGTGTAGGGTAACGAGGTATAGTAACAAAACATTTTTTATCTGCAGAATATGGATCGATAGTCAAGAGCACTGGCTATTTTTCTACAGTTCTCCTTAACGTATTGTTGTGAACAGGGATTTCCAACTCTGACAAATATGAAAAATCAGAAAAAGAGGAAGTGCTCTTTGTGTCAATGAGGAAATGAGAGTTGGTTTGTCTCAAATTAGACCTAATATAAATGAGATTACCCAACAAAAGCAAGCTCGCTACTCTCACTGAGCTTGTATACATTCATAAGGCACATATCTAAGAGGCTTGTTTATAATTGTTTTATGTTCTTATGTAGGTGCATTGTTTATGAATGTCCCACGATCATATTATAAAGTACTTGTGTTTTGTGTTATAAATCCCATACATGTTGACTCTAACTAAATTCAATACGACTTGCTCTTGACAGATTGCAGGAGTTATCCAACATGGTGTCCTCTGTATAGCACAGCATCCTAAGGCTTCAGACCCAGACATGCTAACTCATGCATAAGCCCCCCTCTTGAACACAATAAGACTGAGTTACTTAAGGTTGCACTGTTAATATGGCAGAAAAGGGCATGGATGCTAAAGAGCATTGCATGGATAGCTATACAGTGGTGTCTCGCAAGACGAAACTAATTTGTTCTGCGAGTTTTTTCGTCTTGTGAATTTTTTCGTCTTGCAAAGCACCAATGTGTATCGACGGTTTCCCATAGGAATGCATTGGTGGTTTTTTAAAAAAGGCGCAAGACGTTTTCGTCTTGCGAAGCAAGCCCATAGGGAAATCCGTCTTGCGAAGCAACTCAGAAAACGAATAACTCTTTCGTCTTGCGAGTTTTTCGTCTTCCGAGGCATTCGTCTTGCGAGGTACCACTGTAATTGCTACATTTTTGCTATGGAAATTTCCACAGCACTTATGCTACCCAGGAAAAACAGATGTAATGCGTAAGTGAATAAATAATATGCATTTAAATTAGCCATCGCACATCAGCCAGCCAACCTAATACATATACACAGCATTGCATATTGGCGTAGGCAAGACTGTAATCATATATTTCTCTTCTTGGAAATTACAGAGGTGTGCTCAGTGTTTAATCACATCTCTAGCATAGGCAGTTTCTCCCAGGTCTATTATCAGCCCCTTAGCAGAGATGAAGTGTTGTATTACAGTAATTATGACTTAACATAATCCTCAGATTTTCTATGAAATGCTAGGAAGGCTGCTCCTAGCAGCCCACAAGGGAGACTTTCCTGAATGTTCAGCTTTGCAGAGCGAGCAAAGATCCAGGAAGGCTGAAATTATAAAGCAAAAAGTGTGAGGGTGTTTGTTGCTCCTCAAAAGGGAATAAGAAAATCTGTTTGGTGCCTTTGTCAACTCCACTGAAAGGAGAGGAGCTGAGCCACTCAGTTTAACCCTTTCTAGCACCTCCTGCTTTTTCACAAGCTCTCCTTAATAAAAGCCTTGCAACAGACAAGCAGTCCTTGAAGCACAGCAGAGAAATCAGTGGAGTGGTGGACATCATTGTTTGTCTACCCTCTTTTGTGGGAACGTTGAGGATAGTAGGAGAGGATATATTGATTAAATATTATCGTTCCTCCGTTACACTAGTGAGCTACAGTAGTAGTACAGAGTACAGAACACATTTCCTTGTACATAGAATCATAGAATCATAGAATCATAGAGTTGGAAGAGACCACAAGGGCCATCGAGTCCAACCCCCTGCCAAGCAGGAAACACCATCAGAGCACTCCTGACATATGGTTGTCAAGCCTCTGCTTAAAGACCTCCAAAGAAGGAGACTCCACCACACTCCCTGGCAGCAAATTCCACTGTCGAACAGCTCTTACTGTCAGGAAGTTCTTCCTAATGTTTAGGTGGAATCTTCTTTCTTGTAGTTTGGATCCATTGCTCCGTGTCCGCTTCTCTGGAGCAGCAGAAAACAACCTTTCTCCCTCCTCTATGTGACATCCTTTTATATATTTGAACATGGCTATCATATCACCCCTTAACCTCCTCTTCTCCAGGCTAAACATGCCCAGCTCCCTTAGCCGTTCCTCATAAGGCATCGTTTCCAGGCCTTTGACCATTTTGGTTGCCCTCCTCTGGACACGTTCCAGTTTGTCAGAAAGCAGAAAGCTAGTTGATAGATTCATTAGAACCATTTGAGTTAAACAATCCAGTCTGGCTTGTTCAGATTGGATTGTTCCTGATAAAGCCCCTTTAAGGTAAAGGAAAAGGGACCCAAGACTGTTAAGTCCACTTGAGGACGACTCTGGGGTTGCGGCGCTGATCTCGCTTTACTGGCCAAGGGAGCTGGCGTTTGTCTGCAGACAGCTTCCGGCTCATGTGGCCAGCATGACTAAACTGCTTCTGGCAAACCAGAGCAGCACATGGAAATGCCGTTTACCTTCCCACTGGAGTGGTACCTATTTATCTACTTGCACTTGACGTGCTTTCGAACTGCTAGGTGGGCAGGAGCTGGGACCAAGCAACAGGAGCTCACCCCATCGCGGGGATTTGAACTGCCGACCTTCTGATCGGCAAGCTCTAGGCTCTGTGGTTTAGACCACAGCACCACCCTTTAGTTCCCTCTTAAAAATAATGAAACAACAGTCTTCTTTTAGAAAGTAATTATAAGGTTTACTTACATTCAGTTCACAGTGTGATCCTGAAGGAAGGCTTTAGCTTTTAGTTACAGTTACAAAGAAAGGTGTGGGTTTATCCTCTTGTGAGGGATGAGCACATATGCTGCTGGCTGAGAGCTGGTACACAGTAAAAGCATCAAGAAAGTCGAGAGGAATAGCATCAAGAGGAAGAGAGAGCACCAGGAGGAAGATGGCTGCATGACAAGCCCCTTTATAGGGTCTGTCAGGGTCATACGCAGGGGGAGGATGTTCCAGACCAGGTGAGACAGGAAGTCCTCCTGACTAGAGCAACATTCCCCTGTGTGTCCCCTCTGGGCAAACAGGAAATGCTGTATTTGACTGCTTTTGTGATGTTACATCCCCCACTTTTGGTCCCGAGGCCAAACCCAATGTTACATGAGGTGTTCTGCAGCCACTGAAAAGGACAGTTGCACCATTTGTCCCTCCTCTGTACCATCTAGACAACTTTACTTGTGTCATGGCTTCATAAGGTTGGAAATAGCGTTCTGTTTTGGTTCTCTCAGTTTCCCATGCTTCTAACCTTAAATTCACTTCTCCAAATCGGCAGCAATTCACAATTTACTTTAAAGAAAAAAACCTAATGAAAATTCATCAGCCTCTTAGTGCAATTTTCTCCTGATAAACATATGCAGCTTTGACCAATGCACACACATTTTTTTTGCAAGCAATTTCCCCATATAAATTCATTTTTGGAAACGTTGGTTGGAGAATTGCATTGCAAAATTCAAATAAGTACAAATTTTGAAGAATGGCTGTGTTTTGGCATGCATATTGTTTTGGAATTTGATAAATTAAACATAGACACAGAGTTTAGGGTCTCCTCCTCCATCTCTATGTCATCGTGATGTTAAGTGTTTCCCCACTCCCTATAGGAGGCATCCAGTGATGGCAACAGGGTGTGAAATGCAATACAGTGTAATGTAATGCAATTAAGCAAGTTCTGCTACATGTTATGAAAGGAGATAGGAAGTGAGATACATTTGCTGTTTTCAGCAGCTGTGAATTTCATGTAAATATCAGGCTTGGTCTGCAGGAACTGCTATTATTTGGGACAGGATGTTGGGTGATGTGAGATATGGGCCTAATTAAATATATGTATGTATGTATGTTGGACTGTCTTTATACACTGTCTTTGTTCACAGTCAAGTCTGACTGATTGTCATATTTGGTAGTGTCCCCCAATGTCAGGTTGGCCAATGACTTGGTTGCAATGGTGCTTCCTTCCCTCACAGCACATTGCACATCTCATTTATGGGAATTACCACGAGATGTTCATTCTGCAAACAGCTCTGTGCTTGTGGCAGGCTGTGACTTGGGATTGTATCAGTTGACTTGCAGAGATGGTCGTGGACGGAAGTGCAACTTCATACTAGGAGGCTAGGCTCTTTTATTTGCAGAATAAGAGTTGGAAGATGTCCAAACAGAGGGTGGGATTGGGGTGAGGCAGATGGAAAGGAACATTCTCTTGACCCCTCCTTCTCTGCACATACCAGGTGTACATAGGCCTGTAACTCAGGATAATTATTTGTTCATCTGATGAAATGGTGCAGGAAAACATATGTTACAGTAAACATGCTAGTCTTAAAAGTGCCACAAGACTCTGTGGTTGGGTTGCCCATGCTGGTCTTGAACATGGATCAATGTCTTAACTGCCTCCACTGAAAGGTGTTGTGTCAGAGGAAGCATCTGTGGTGTTGGTCTCAAGTGGTAGTTTCGTGCAGGCAAGTCTCTTGTTCAGGTGCATCTTTTAGTTGAGTCAGTGCTTGTTTACAATGTCAGCATACAAATATTGTTACTTGTTTTAGAGATTGCATTGCAGAATATTTTGCCAATCTCTTTGGTAACTTATTGGTCACTCTGTGCCACTATATGTAACTATTAAATGCACTCATCAAAATAACAATTACAGTTTCCCTCTGTCTCTCCCCATAACAACGCCGGCTACATCCAGTATTTTTCCTGATTTTGCTTACTCTCAGCTCGCTTCAACCTGCAATTCATATTCCCTCAAACATGTAAACAAACCAGGTCATGAAAATGACTCAGAGGTTTGTTAGCCCCGTATGACAGATTGTATAAACAGGCCCTCCCACAGCTGCACACAAATGAATTGTGCATGTGTGTCAGGATGGGATAAGATGGATGTAGATATAGATTTGTATTTTGCAGTAGCTTGCTCAAAGAAACAATTAATCAAAAGTGACTGAAAATGAGCTACACAGACATTTATTTGAAACCTTAATATATCTACATCTCCATTAGGGCTCAGTCCCACAACCTGTTTTGTAGTACTAGATTCTCAGAAATTATAAAGATTAGAACGTATGCAGAATGTTTACCTCTTAGTTAGCAAATGATTCCAAGCAGCTCCCATATATGAGGATAGGAGAAAAGGCTTCCCAAGCAGAGGGTATGAGGCTCCCATACTTATGTGAGAAGCAAATGGCTGAGCCATGAAGACCAGGCCCTCTGAGGACCATAATGACCTGGGCCACTTCTGGTTTCTGCCAAAAATATAAAATGACAACACAAAAAACCAAAATAAGGCAGGAAACATGAGTGAGCGGTTTGATCTGAGAGGGCATGTTAACCTCAGTCTAAACTTGTGCCATCAGAACCGATATATATATATTATTAATATTATGGATATTTTAAATCAGTTAATTTGACAGGGAACAACAAAGCAAGTCAAATACTAAATCACACCTCCCATTTGCTGCTCCAAACTGAGTGTGTGCGCATACCACATTTTGGTCTGATGCAGATAAAAATGTTGTGAAACTTACCAAGTGCCAACAATAAATGACAAGAGTCTAAGTTTGAGGCCCTATTTGAGCTTGACGCACTGGTGGAGGAAGAGGAGTGTGGGGGTAGCACACCACCCCCGGCAGCGCGATCCTGGTGGGGTGCCATCATGGTTGCCCCCCTGCCCGCACTGGGTGCCACCCCCCCACAGATGGCATGTCACGCCCCCAGGATGCGCGCCACACCCCTGGGGTGCACACTAGCCCTGCCCCCGCCTGCTCTCTGCCCCCCAGTGCCGAAGCATGAAGCTCCACAGCTGGCTTGATGCCCTGGTCCAAATGACTCTTCCACCAACACTTGAAAGAGCGAGGGAGAAGAAGCATGCAGAGGAAGCAAAAAAGTAGACCTGCAGCTTCAAATGGGAAAAAGCAAATCAGCTTGTTATGATTTGCAATAGGAGCCAACTCCCAGGAGCCAAGGTCCCTTCATCTCTCCCCATAAAATATTTGAGGGGGCCAGCCCCCCCCAATGGATGGGCATTGCCATTCAAATACTGTGTGTGCCACATCATGCGATCGATTATGTAGGGTGGGACTTACCTGCCCATCCCCCAATATTTTATTCAAATTGGCCCCCCTGCACATCACAGCAAGCAGTTACAAAGTCCTATCGACTTAGTGAGATTAGATGAATGGATATCTTATAGACACAGACCATGTATCGACAAATATTATGACATTTGGAAAGCTTTTGTATATAAAAAGTAGGTTATAAATAAATGTATTGGAATAGTAATTTCATTCATATACCTTTGTATTAGAGTGGTGTGTACAGAATTATAGTGTTTTTATGCACCGTTTGTTTTTCATTTTTAAAAAACTTTTTTACCTGACATGTTTTCAATAAAATATCAAAATAATAATAAAAAGGAGCCAGGCTAGGTTTTCTTCTTTTTAAAAAAAAGAAAAATATTTTTCAGATTCTGACTGCAACCCCTTCTTCTGCCGAGCAAGCCAAGTTGGAACAACTTTATCCACAGGCTCAGCAAGGAGCGCCTCTCAGCGTCGAGGGGGCGGCCCTTTGCGCGCTGGCACCACCAGTGGGACGTCCAAAAGCGCGTGGGGTGGCGGGGAGCAGCCTGCCTGTTTCCGCGCACTCGCGCGCAAGGCAGAGCTTGGCGCCCGAAGCTGCCCGGAAGAACCCGGGAGTTGCGTTTATCGAGCGAGGCGCGGAGGCAAAGGCGGAGCGAGCGCGGACGGGGCGCCTGCCTGCCTACCTACCTACCTGCCTTGGCCGCCGACCCGGGCGCTCAGATCTTCCCCGCGGAGCCATGGGCTCCATCGCCTCCGCGCTGACGCGCTCGCGCAACGCCGTGGTCCAGGTGCGCTCGGAGCCGTCGGGGGCTCCGCCGGCAGCCGGCAGCAAGCCGCGCGGGCCCCGGAGCAAAGGGGCGAGCAAGGCGGCCACCGCTGCCGCGCCTGCCCGCCGCCCGCCGCCAGCTCCGGGCGCCTGGGAAGGGAGCGACCGGCCGGGCCAGGCGGAGCACAAGGAAGCCCGCCAGGAGCTGTCCGTGGTGCTGAAGCGCCCCGAAGAGGAACAGGGACCGGCCGGGCTGGCCTTGCCCCTCAATCCCCGCCGCTGCCGGAGCGCCTGTGAGTATTTGACGATTGTGCCTCGCTCCTTCTCTCTCTCTCTCTCTCTCTCTCTCTCTCTCTCTCTCTCTCTCGCCTTTCTCTTCCCTCTCATCCTATGCGCCTCTCTCTGCTACCCTCGCGCTTCAATCGGAGCCACCCCACGGACCTCCCCGCTCAGGACTTTTGAATCTGCTCGGCTTTCTGAGCCGGGCAAAACTTGCTTGGAAGTTTAGTTGAGAGAGACAGCGGCAACTGAGGTGACTGGGTAGAAACCACCTTAGGCAGGGGAAAGCGCAGCGCTCTCCAACACCGTGACATGGCAAGCGGTGCCGGCTGAAATCCCTCCCCTTGTATCAAAGGATAGTTGCATATATTTTTTATTGTTTAACATCTGGTTATTCAAGCAGCTCAGAGTGGCACTGTAGCCTCTCAACAGCTCTGCGGAGCTAAGTTATAGTTTCAAGGTCCGCTCGCTGCCGAATGGAGGTTTGTATGTGGGTTTGCTGCCCAGCGCTCCGTGGTGTGGTTCTATCTGATGGGTGTCCTTTTGCACGCACTAAAGTGATATATATTTGTTTCTGCAGAGCAATGCAGGGCAGGAGGGGTGGTCCCTGCCCAGAAAATGTGCAGACTATATCTGGCACAGGGGAGACAGCAGAGGAAGTGCAGGCAGGAGTAAACAATAGGAGGAAACGCGTGCAATAAGCCTTCGTTACAGTAGGGCTTGGAGTTGATTCAACAGTTTTGGCCGCCAGCAGCCTCACAGCATACCTTCTAGCAGTTTGCAAGCTGAGGCATGAGGACAGGTGACAATGAAGACCCTCCAATACAAAACCGTGCCCCTTCACCCCCCCAGTCAGAGAATTCGTAAGCATACTGTCCCTTGCATTTCAAATACTCGTTCATTTTTTAAATGCTTGATTTAATTTCTTTGGTACCTCTCCCATCCCCATCCCAACCATGGTTGGGTGGAGACAGGATGGTAAGAGACCATGGTTATGTTATGCTGTGTATAAATGAATGTTGCTTGAGCTGTTAGCAAATGACTGTCGTGTGTTTAGGGAAACAATAATTTAAGGGGTGGCAGGAGGGAAAGAATGAGCTTTTAAAAGCCCAAGGTGCTGGCAAGGGCAGAATACAGTTAAGAGTGTACATTGATATGGCTAACAATTAAGAGTCATGTGATTTTGAAAAAGCCCCGCCTTTAAAAAAAAATGTGCTGCAACTTTTTTCAACCACGGTGGAAGCTAAGAATCCTTTTGCATTGTAAAGAGCAACAGATTCATCACGGCATAAGCTTTTGCAGTGAATGGAGTTTGCTCCATTAGGTGGATGAAGTGTTATCCTCACCTGACAGGCTGCATATGTGTGTGTGGGGGAGGGGGGGGAGAGAGAGAGAGAGAGAGAAGTCAGAGGGAAATGAACATGAACCCTTGGGGAATGCTGGTCTCACATCCAGGTGAGCACAAAGAATTAATTGCAAGTAGCTGAGCTGGTCCATTTGGTTGACCACTGTTTGATACAAGATAGTGGATTAGATAGGCTTCGTATTGATCTTATCTATTTTGTCAGCTTTTATGAAAGCAGATAATGCAACATAGGAATGTGCAATACTTTGAATGAGTTAATATTGTTGTGATTACAATAGATATATTTTACTCGTTTCCTTGTATTTCTTTTTTTATATACATTTTTAATAGTTTTTTAACATATCATTTCCAACAATCATTTAACATACATTCTTATCTTATACAATATTTTAGACTTCTGTCAACAACCTCTGAAGATTTTACATTCTTTATCACTTAATCTGCATTTCTTAATTTCTCTATTACTTTTAATTGTCCTTAACTGATAATTCTCTTCATAGTCTTCATTGCAATATTTCACACTGTCCTCCTTACAAAACTTCTTGCAGTCCTACTAGCGTAATCTGTTTATTACAATTGCTTTTCAAATAGTTCAAATATTTACTCCAGTCCTCTAAGAATCTCTTGTCCCGCAGGTTTTGAATCCTTCTTGTCAGTCTGTCTAATTCTGCATAGTCCATTAATTTCATTTGCCACTCTTCTTTCGTCGGTAATTCTTCTTGTTTCCATTTTTGTGCCAATAATATTCTTGATGCCGTTGTTGCATATAAAAACAATTTACAATTCTGTCTATTAATATCCTCCCCTACAATACCAAGTAAAAATGCCTCTGGTTTTTTAATAAATGTATATTTCAATATCTTTTTCATCTCATTATATATCATTTCCCAGAAGATTTTACTTTCTTACATTCCCACCTTGTATTTCTATCCCAGGGGTCAGCAAACTTTTTCAGCAGGGGGTCGGTCCACTGTCCCTCAGATCTTGTGGGGGGGCCATACTATATTTTGAAAAAAAATAATGATGCAAGAGCACCATGAGCCCCAGTGGCTGCTTACCTGTGTCCTGCGAGTGGCAGGGGCTGGCGGCGGCAGCAGTGGAGGGACGATGAGTGGCACATGAAAGGGCTCAAGAGAGGGTTTGCTTTAAATGGCCGTCGCTCGAGCGCTGCTGCTGCTGGCACCAACAAAGCCCAGCCCCCTCCCTCCTTTAGGCAGGGCGGGGAGAAGCCAGGAGGAGGAAGGGAGGAGGCGCCACTGGCGTGTGAGGGAGAGGGAAAGAATGTGTGCACTGGTGATCCACGCAGTGATTTCCGGACCGTCCACGGGCCAGATCCAGAAGGCAAATAGGCCCGATCTGGCCTGAGGGCCTTAGTTTGTCTATCCATGTTCTATTCCATTCTTCCTCCCAATGGGAGCACAGTAATGAGCTCCACACTAGTTTACGTCAAGGTTAGCAATTTTTTTTCCCTTTTTTAAAAAAAATAATATTTATTAGAAGTTTTATAGTTACAGAAAGAAAGTATGAGAGAAAAAAAGAAAAAGCAATAATTTTTTTTAACAAACAATACATCAAAAATAGAAAGAAAAACAGTACATCAAAACAACAAGAAAAAACAAAAACATTTAAAAACACATCCAAATTCCATATCTTTATCTTTCATTTACTTGTTTCCTCGACTTCCTCACACCTCCCTTTTTTGTATTCTAGTTCAAATTAGCCAATTCAGCAAATCCTTTCCCTCTTTCTCAATTTTTGTTCTATAATTTATCTTAACACAATCTAACTTTAAATTTTCCACTTTAGCCCGTTAACAATCAGTTTTTGCTTAATTCTTTATAACATTTCTGCTAAAACCATATAACTCCATTCCAGCATTCTTCTAACATTCATTAATTTTGCAATATTTCTGTAAATATACTTTAATTTTTTTCCAATATTCTTCCATCGACTCTTCTCCCTGGTCTCGGATTCTGCCAGTCATTTCTGCCATTTCCATGTAGTCCATCAGCTTCATCTGCCATTCTTCCCGGGTGGGTAAAGCAATTCCCCCCCCCCCCAATGAATCCGGGGACACAATAAATAAATAAATACTACACGTTCGGGACATTGATGCTGCAGCGATGGCAGTGGCAGAGGGGTGGCCACTGCCTTGACCTCAACCACCATGTTTCCCCTTCCTCCAAGGCTACTATCTCCTTTTCCATGAGCCTGGGCAGCCCCTGAGTTGTTGGTTCCTTGGTGGTGGTGGGAGAAGTGGAGCATGGTGGGTCAGGCATGGAAGGCAGAGAAGGAGGGTTAGAGGGGCAGCGGCAGTGAGGCTTGGGCAGCGCGAGGCCTCCTTTCCCATTGGAGCAGCCCCAATCCCATTCCTACTTCTGTGCAAGCAGGAGGGGGCGGGGATCCCTCAGCTGGGAAGGGAGGCTTCCTGTTGCCTAACTGGGAGATCCCTGCTCACTCCTGCTTGCATGCAAGCTCTGATACACAGTGTGAAGCCTCCCTTCACAGCTGAGAGATCCCTGCCCTGCTCCTGCTTACACGCAAGTAGGAGTTGGGAGGCTGCTCTGATAGGTAGAATGAAGCCTCCCTTCACAGCTTAGTTGCTGGGGTCAGGGAAGGTGGAGGCAGCCCGGAAGCTGCATCTTAGAGCCCCTGCACCACCATCATATGGGGACTTCCGAGCAGCTCCTGAAGCCAGCCAGAGCCAACTGCTCTGGGCTGCTGAGACTGCCGCTGCTGCATTTCCAGGGGACATTAGATGAAATCTGGGGACATTCCAGGGACGGAATTTGTCCGGGGACTTAATCGCAATTCCGGGGACTGTCCCCGGGAAACGGGGACATCTGGTAACCCTAGTTTATGTGGTCTGTTAGCACCACCAATTGATATGGAGATGCACTTGGGAAGAGAAACAATATGACAGATCGTGTGAAGGCAAGCTGACAGCAGCTCAAAAGCCACTGGAGCTGTAAGCATGATCTTTGCACCCCTTCTCTTTAAATTTTTCTTTTTCTTGACCGCTGCTCCCTTCTCTTGGCTTCAACAACATGGGAGATCCCATAGCTCAATGGTAGAGTGCAAGCTTTGTATTCAAAAGGCGTCAGGTTTGATCCACATTGTGTTGTTGTTGTTTAGTCGTTTTGTCATGTTCGACTCTTTGTGACCCCATGGACCAGAGCACGCCAGGCACTCCTGTCTTCCACTGCCTCCCGCAGTTTGGTCAAACTCATGCTGGTAGCTTTGAGAACACTGTCCAACCATCTCGTCCTCTGTCGTCCCCTTCTCCTTGTGCCCTCCATCTTTCCCACCATCAGGGTCTTTTCCAGGGAGTCTTCTCTTCTCATGAGGTGGCCAAAGTATTGGAACCTCAGCTTCAGGATCTGTCCTTCCAATGAGCACTCAGGGCTGATTTCCTTCAGAATGGAGAGGTTTGATCTTCTTGCAGTCCATGGGACTCTCAAGAGTCTCCTCCAGCACCATAATTCAAAAGCATATCTCCTGCTAAATACCATACAGGTAGCAGAGCAAGGAAAGACCATTGCAGAGCAAGAGCCACTCAATCTAGCCAATGCCTGGGTAGATAGACCAACAGACTGACTCATATAGGGTGTGATATAAAATAATCATCTTGGCAATGAATGCTTTCCTGTCAATTCTCTGCTGATGACGTGTATCCAGCTCACCATTATTATTTTGCACACATTTATTAGAATACATCCTCATTATAATGCAATAAGCTGAATGAATAGAGAAAATGGCAAAAGTTGCACACCATCAGTGCAAAGTTTTCCAGTTCACTAACTAGCCCATTCCACTTATCACAAAGGAAATGCATAATTAGACTAAAATTATTTTAAGACATCAAGAGATGTATACTTCTAAATTGGCCTCTTGAGGGTTTATTTATGGGTGAGGACATGCAGAGCTCATGGAATATACTCATCACTGTTTGGCAAGGTGAGCAGGCTGCAAACATGGAATGCTAGATCTGAACCATTTGAACCTAGGGATGTGAGTGGTGCTGTGGTCTAAACCACTGAGCCTCTTGGGCTTGCCGATCAGAAGGTTGGCAGTTTGAATCCGGGTGATGGGATGAGCTCCTGTTGCTCCGTCCAGCTCCTGCTAACCTAGCAGTTTGAAAGCATACCAGTGCAAGTAGATAAATAGGTACCACTGCAGCGGTGAAGGTAAACGGTGTTTTCGTGCACACTGGCACTTACCACAGTGTCCTATTGCACCAACAGTGGTTTAGTCATGCTGGCCACATGAGCCGGGAAGCTGTCTGTGGACAAACACCAGATCCCTCGGCATGAAAGCGAGATGAGCGCAGCAACCCCAGAGTCGCCTTTGACTGGACTTAACTGTCCAGGGGTCCTTTACCTTTACTCACTCTGAGTCTTCATCTTCATATTTTCCCATCGCCAGCCCAGGCTCTTTTTGTACAACTCCAGATACATTTGAGTTTGCACTTGCAAGGGGAAAGGGATTCATTTTTAGAGCAATGCTGTGCTAGTAGGCAGAACATCTTAGGGAACTGTATCCCTCATATTGTCCAGTCGCTTAAAAAACCCCAAATAATCATGTCTGAGATATTGGGAGCTTGAAAAAAACCTTTCAAACTGATCAGCTAATGAGGGTAAAAGTGCACTTGTAATTGAACAACATGGGATTTAGAAAGGAAATGCTGTTTTGACAATGGCAAACATGTTTTATTTAGTTGCTGAGGAAGAGAGGGAGAGGGAGTTGAAAACTTTGTTCTTAAAACCACATGCATCAATCCATTGAAGGAGGTTCATCCGCCTCTCCTCCATTCCCAAATGACTATCAGTTCGAAAGCATGTCAAAGTAGATAAATAGGTACCGCTCTGGCAGGAAGATAAACAGCATTTCCATGCACTGCTCTGGTTCGCCAGAAGCAGCTTAGTCATGCTGGCCACATGACCTGGAAGCTGTACGCCAGCTACCTCGGCCAATAAAGCGAGATGAGTGCCGCAACCCCAGAGTCGGCCACGACTTGACCGAATGGTCAGGGGTCCCTTTACCTTTACTAACTGGGAAGGAAGTTTTGAGATAACTGTAATCAATGCATTTGGACACATCTCTGTGATAGGGCAGGGCAACCAACAAGCATCTGCTTCCATGAATTCAGTTAACTGCTGGGGCTGCTGCAAGGCTGAGGCTACTTTTAAGGCCAGTTTGCACACAGTCCTGTTTTTTCCAGCTGAGTGGAATGGCATTAGTAGGAAGTAGCTATGGCGATGTAGTTCTCTTGCTTACTTCCTAGCAACAGCATGGGAGCTGCTTCTCTGTGGAGGCTTCCCTCTCTTACCATTCTGGTTCTTCATAGTTGTCCCCGTGCAAGTCCAGTAATGGAGGAATGGAGGATCCACATGGGAGGGTTGTGACCACAGGGGAAGAACGTAGACTACCATCAGGGACCAGTTCAGAGATGGGCCGGTGCTGTACAACTGTGGTTCACCCCACGGAATCCCTCCACTTCTCTGATGGCACGGGAAGCAAACCTGAGAGTGTGACTCCTGGGCTGTGTGACTCACAGGGCACGAATGTTCACAGTGAGGAATTAACTCTTTATTTTCACAACTATGCTTACAAGTTAGGAAGAGGCAGGTCCACCAGTCCTATGACTTTCAGCAGTTGCCACAACAGAGAAGCCCCTCCCCTGACCTCGGCTTATGTATCTTCCCCACCCAAGTTGCATGAAAGCAAGCGGAGACTTTGCCTGCATGTCATCTTCTGCTCCAACCCTCTTCTGGTCCTGGGAGACAGTGGAGCAGGAGAGGTGGGGGCAGGAGGAGGAGGTGCTCAGTCCCCGTATGGGGCAGCTGCATATTCCTGCATTTTAGAGGGTTCTAGATGATCCTCAAGGGATGCGGGTGGCGCTGTGGGTTAAACCACAGAGCCTAGGACTTTCCAACCAGAAGGTCGGTGGTTCGAATCCCTGCGACGGGGTGAGCTCCCGTGACTCAGTCCCTGCTCCTGCCAACCTAGCAGTTTGAAAGCATGTCAAAGTGCAAGTAGATAAATAGGTACCACTCCGGCGGGAAGGTAAACGGCGTTTCCGTGCGCTGCTCTGGTTCGCCAGAAGCGGCTTAGTCCTGCTGGCCACATGACCCGGAAGCTGTACACCGGCTCCCTTGGCCAGTAAAGCAAGACGAGCGCCGCAATCCCAGAGTCGGCCACGACTGGACCTAATGGTCAGGGGTCCCTGATCCTCAGGGTCCGTGCTAACTCTACAATTCTATGATTCTTTTTGTGTGTGTGCTCCATATCCAAGAGCAAAGAAGCTATAAAAGACCTTCTTCAGAGCATAGTACTATTTAAAGAGCAGCCCAGTGAGACATTGTACTGCTCCTATAGACTTTAGGGAGGTGCTGTGGTCTAAATCACTGAGCCTCTTGGGCTTGCCGATTGGAAGGTTGGCGGTTTGAATCCTCATGACGGAGTGAGCTCCCGCTGCTCTGTCCCAGCTCCTGCCAACCTAGCAGTTCGAAATAGATACCACTGTGGCGTAAAGGTAAACAACGTTTCCATGCGCTCGGGTTTCCATCACGGTGTTCCATTGCACCAGAAGCGGTTTAGTCATGCTGGCCACGTGACATGGAAAGCTGTCTGTGGACAAACGCCGGCTCCCTTGGCCTGAAACGAGATGAGTGCTACAACCCCATAGTCATCTTTGACTGGACGTAACCAACCAGGGATCCTTTACCTTTTTTTTTACCTATAGACTTTATCTGGAAAGCAGCTGCAATGGTTGTTGCTGTATTTTAATGACGACAAGTTTATTGACAATTGCAATTAAATGTAGGAATTTATTTTGGGGCATAAAGGATTGAACAGCTTCCCCCCTGCTAGCATAATAGAGTAATAATAATGTGCATGAGTGCACATGTCTTTTTTTTTGGCTGAAGAACTCATGAAACATTTTAAAAGATAGTTCTTTGTTTTGCAAATGCGCACAAGATTCTTCAAAGCAAGCTTCCATGCTCTGGCCAAGGCATGCTCACATATTTCTATTTCATGCTCTTTGGCTTTGTGAAACAGAGTTGGTTAGTTGCACAGCAGGCTGCGGCCGTAACTTTAATAGCCCCGCACAGAGATCAAATGGAGTGTGGTAGTGCACAGATGGGTACGAAAGCATAAAAGACTGTAGGCTGCATTTACAAATGTAGGAATGTGAATGTCATGCCATGATCTCTCAGGAAACAAACCAAGGCAACTGAGACAAAAACTAATCAAGGGGAAAATCTCCAGGGGGTGAGCGTACAAAAAGGAAGAAAAGAAAATGTAAGATTTAAACACACACCCTGTGCTAAAAGAGAGAGAGCTGGAAATGTAAACACTATTTAAGAAGTGAAAAAGCCATTCTTTGCCAGATTTCCAAAATCCCAAGCAGTCAGAATGAGATTGAAAAAGAATTTTATCCCCCAGGTTGGCCCAAGCTGCGTGATAAAAACAAACAAAAACCAGCCACAACTCCGTCCTGAGAATATATTGCATATTTATGCAAAGTTGCCTTTTAAATATTGTTTTGGTATGCTTGAGTCTGAAGATGTTGCAGCTGTGGCAGAATTCCCTTTGTGATTTTGTGGGTGGGTGGGTGGGAAGGGGCGATTAACAGAAGGAGGAAAGAAACAGAGTAGTCGAGGGAGGTGTGCATATTGGTAGGACAAAATGGGATTCTCCATGCCTTTTTCAAAAAGGAAAAAGAGCTGCATGGGCCTCTGATCTGCAGCTGCTTTGATTTTAAAATAGGCACGGGGAGAACCCAAACATGTGATTCAAAGCTGTATTTAAAGTAATGTCTGGTGACTTGAGGTCATGCAAGATGCAGAAGAATTGATGTGGTCCAGTTCCGCACTGCCTTGTATATTTCTGGGGCCCGTTTGCTTGTCACAGCCTCGCCATAAGAGTCACTTTTCTGTAGCTTCATTCCATAAATTGGCTGAAACTTTTAAAGTCACCATAGCCATTTGGGCAGGGGCAATAGATCTTTAATGTGAGATTGAGAGCCTGATCCCAGCTGGGTGATGTTTTCATGTTACAGATAAAGACTTCAGGCTGTTGACTCTGCCTACATGGTTGTGGGTCTTTAAACATTTATCCCATGGCACAACCAGGTAGCATTTGAAAGCTGCCTGACATAAGCCTGCCTCCACAGTCCTCAACCAGGAAAGCCAGCAACTTACTAAGAAAATATAATGCTAAAAGTGTCACCTGCAGCAATTCTGCGGTAGATCTTTGATCCAAATAAAATTCTCTAGGTGTAAAAAGTGCTAAAGATTAATAGCCTGAAGCATCCAGATTCTCTGGAAATTATTGGGGTTTTTTGGGGGGATGCAGGAGGCTGGTCTTGGAAATAGCATTGGTCTCTGGGCATAGACTGCATGTACTCATTCCCTGGTGCATTATGGGGTGGTGAACGTGTTGGGCTCCAATTTCCATCCCCCCTAGCCAGCATGCCTAATGGTCAGGGGTGAAGTTAATGTAGTCTCAGCAACATCTAGAACAGGGTGGCCCAATCTGTGGCCCGTGGGCCACATGTAGCCTACAAGGCCTTTTTTGGCAGCCTTTGGCAACATTCAAGAAAAAAAAACATCTTAAAGTCTTAAAAGAGTATTTTTTTTTCTGTCATGCGTTGTTCACAAAAGTTCATACACCTGTTTGTGTATTAAATCTGTTTAAACATTATATTTATTAAATCTATTAATTGTGTATGTAATTAGATCTATTGATTGTGTATATTTAATAACATTGAAGACAGTGCGAGCACTTTAAATTACAACATGGAGTTTAATTCAGTGTGGGGTCTGCAGGCTCTGTGTTGAAGTATTCTTGTGGCCTAGTCTGTATGAAAAGTTGGACCTCCTTGATCTAGAAGGTACAACATTGACCACTTCTGCATTGGGTTTTAGTGTCAGGAGTTCAGCCTACACTCGAGTAGGACCCTGACAGAGACACATGCCTGACTGGCATGTTCTCTCCCTCCTGGTCGATTGTTCGGGAGCTTCAAAAGCTTTCTTCGGCGCAAACATCACAGCAACCGATGCCAACCGGCAACAGCACACTTAGGGATCCGCGGAGTTTGTGAAGTTGCGTAACATACCTCAGCAACTCAGCATTTTGGCTAATCTACTTTATTTACATATAAACACACACAGAGCATTGCAACATGGCTCCCTCTCTCTAGCATCAGACAGCAAAGATAAAAAGAACAATAGCCACACTTTGCGGAACACAGTAACACAAACATCCTGTCTCTGTCACTTCCCACTCTCTGGAGTCAAAACATATACCGTCATGTGATAGACAACAATCCCATGACTGCAATCACGGAGCAGGAATTCTAACATTTAGGGGGATTTCCCATTTTCATAGTGTTTAATAGTGTGAAAAGCTGGTACAACCGCTTTCACTTGCCACAACCACTGCATTATTAATACCTTTGAAACATGTTTTGATGGCTGTGTAGAACCCTATTCAAATGGGAACATGGTAACTAGAGGCAATAACAGGGTTGGTACAGTACATGGTTGTGGGAAAATGATGCTGAGCAGAGCACATGGAAAGCCAATTCGCACCATGTCCTGCATCCCTGTTGCTGGGGAACAAAAGGTTACTAGTAGCTCTTAATACTTGCACAGTACAGTTGACTACCAAGGGTATAATTACACAAGCATCCAACTGTGATTTTGAGAAATGACTCAAAATTATTGTTCCCGGCTACAATTATGTGTTCATTCTACCCCATTTGGTCTCGAAGAGAACCTGATAGTTATTATTAAGTGAAACTGTTAATAGGCAGAGCAAGTCGAAAGCTCAGCTGCAGCTGCTCTGGAGTTGTCAATACGGCAACTGCTAACTTCACCCCCCACTGCTATACTTCCCAGGGCTATACCTCCTTATTGGCGGATATTTGCGTGGTTACCTAGAGCTGTATAAATGCGTCATATAAGCATGACTACAGGGAGGAGTGGAGGGTCATGCCTGCGGGCCTCATCCTGCCTGCTGTGCCTTCAGCTTATGCATGTGAGCTTTGTACAGCATCCAGCTGCACCCATGTTGTCTCTGTCAACACAGTTCAGAGAACACCCCAAAGGCAGGGTCCCCCATCCATGTGAGCAGAGCAGACATTAGACCAAACGTGCAGAAGTTGGGCTATGTGGTTAGCAGGCATGTTTTTTGCTGAAAATGCTTCTGGGCCCAAGCGCCAGGTCCATTTGTTATTTATTTTATGGAATAAATCAGAGTTGGGGAACCTTTGACCTTCAAGGTAGAGCTGGACTCTGACTCCCATCAGCCCTGGCCAGCAGGTGTAGTGGTGAAGGATGATGGGAACTGTAGTCCAACAAATATCTGGAGGGTCAGGGGTTCCCCATCCCTGAAATGATAATAATAAAAATTGCCTATGTAAAATAGTTTACATACATGATTGAAAACATACTAAAATTACATGAATGCAATTTTAAAATCCCTCATGAGAAATATCTCCCTCATTTGAGCATAACAGAGGATTCAAAGACCCCCATCTTACTTTTGTGCAGTTGGTTCCTCCTGCCTAGAACCTGACATTTTCCCCTATTTAAATACATTTTGTTAGTTTGGGCCCAGTTCTCCAATCTGTTAAGGTCATTTTGAATCTCGATTCTGCCTTCTGCGGCATTAACCAGTTTGGTGTCATCTGCAAATTTGAGGAGCGTCCCCCTAATTCCTTCATCCAAGTCATTTATAAAGACGTTGAACAACAATGGGCCCAGGACAGAACCCTGCAGCACCCCACTTGTCACTTTTTTCCAGGATGACGAGGTACCGTTAGTCAGCACTCTTTGGTTTGATCAGTCAACCAGCTATAAATCCACCTAACAGTTACCTCACCCAGACCACATTTTACCATTATTATGGGGGACTTTGTCAAAAGTCTTACTGAAATCAAGATACACTATGTCCACAGCATTCCCCTGATCCACCAAGCTTATAACTCTACCAAGAAATGAGATTTACCTGGCATGTCTTGGCTTTGAGAAATCACAGCATCTTAGTAATGCTGGGTCTTAGTAATCGCAGCATCCCTTTCTAAGTGCTTACAGACCAACTGTTTAAGTATCTGTTCTAGGACGTTTCTTGGTATTGACATCAAGCTGACCGGTTGGCAGTTGCCTGGGTCTTCTCTCCCCCCCCCCTTGAAGATGGGAACAACATTTGCTCACCTCCAGTCTGTAGGGCTCTCACCTGTTCTCCAAGAATAGACAGAGGTTGTGAGATTACATCCACAAGCTCCTTTGAATTAATTTGAATTCATTTAAAGTAGCTAGGTGTTCCCATACCACTTTTTTTGCTGCAGCTCCCTCCTTGCATTGTTTATTCTGTTATCATCAGATTATTCTGTTATCATCAGATTGGGTACTGCTTTCTTTTTGGTGATGGCAAAGTAGGAGTAGAGCAATTCCACCTTCTCTCTGTCACCCAATAGCATTTCTCCATCTTCGCCCTTCAAGGGACCTACTACTTACTTGCTCTTCCACTTGCTTTGAACATATCCAAAGAAACTTTTATTATTATCTTAAACTTCTCTTGCAGGCCTGAGCTCATCCTAAGCTTTGGCCCACCTGACTTTCCCCCTTCAACTCTTGGCTATTCCTGTATTTTATCCCTTTGTGATTTCTCCTTTCTTCCATCCCTTATACATGCCCTTCTTTCATCTCAGCAGTGCTTTTTTCAAAGGGGGTACGCAGTACTGGCATTTCTCTTTTTTGTTGTTAAAAAGTGTGGCACTTACTGTAACAATTTCATGGTGAGTACTGGCACCTATTTTTCTAGGAAAAGAGCATCACATCTTAGCTGATCTGTAAGATCTTTATGGAGCCACACCAGTTTCTTTAGGTACCTCCCACTTTTCTTTATTGTTGGAAATTTTTTTTGCCTTTGTGCCATCAATATTTCACCTTTAAGAAACTCCCACCCATCTTTAGCTCCCTTCTCTTTGAGTATTTCTGACTACGAGGCTTCACCCAACAGTCACTTAAGTTTTTCGAAATCAGTCTTCTTCAAGTCCAGAGTGCATGTCCAATTACATTCAGCTTTCGCTTGCCTGTTTCTAATGACACCCAAGAGGACACGATCACTTCCCAGGGTTTCCTGTACTTTCACTTCATTCGTCAGTTCCTCCCTGCTGGTAAGAACCAGGTCCAAGAGAGATGACCCCCTTGTTGCGTCTTCCACCTTCTGGGAAATGAAATTGTCAGTAAGGCAATTGAGGGATTTGTTGAACCTTACATTCTTGGCAGAGTTTGAGTTCCAACAGATATTGGGGTAGTTGAAGTATCTGTCCTCTTTGAATGTTTGGCAATCTAGGAAGGCATCACTCAAGTCTTCAGTCTGGTTTGGAGGTCTGCAGCAGACACCTGCAGCATGGTCACAGTTGTTTCCTTTCCTACATATTACCCATATATTCTCAGTCTGCCCTCCATGCTCCTCCCTAATGCTCCTCCTTCTCCCACTTTGTTTGATCTATTTCTTTTGAATAGGTTATACCCCTCAGCTTCTACATTTCACTCATGAGTCTCATCCCTCCAGGTTTCAGTAATGCCTATTAGGTCATATTTTCCATCCTGTATTAAGAGCTCAACTTTGTATTGCTGGTTCCCTATACTCTGTGCATTAGTATAGAGACAATTATAGCTTGCATTAATATAGAGACTGCTATAGACAACCATGGCTTTTCCTAAATTAGTTGCCTGATTTATACATTGTCTTTTAGATGACAATTGCCCTTACAAAGTGGTGTAAAAGGTTTTATAAAAATGCAGTAATAATAAGAATAATAAAATATGATTAAATAATAATTTTAAATTATTGAAAGAGAGCAGTAGCAATTTAAACATCAAAAGCATTTCATAAAAAGAAAACCGCAGTAAAAATGGTTAAAGATGGAGACCACTCATATTTCCTGGGGGCAAGAATTCCATAGCTGCAGGGCCACTGCTGAAAAGACCCAATTCCTGGTATCCTTTAATCTAATGTCTCTTATAGATGGGCCAGAGAGCAGGGCTTTAACAGAGAATGGTAAACCCAAGGCAGGCTTGTACAGGAGCAGCAGGACCTTTAGATAACATGACCCTAAACTATTTAGGACTTTAAAGACCCAAAGCAGCGCTTCAAACCAAGCCTGGAACCAGGCAGCTGGTGTAACCGGTAGAAAATGGTGCAATATGTTCTGAATACATGGTCCCTTGCAGCATCCTTGCTTCCATAGTCTGTCCCAGATGAGGTTTAGGAACCATTTTTAAAGCGGCTCCACGTAGAGCAGATTACAGAAATTCTGCAGATGTATCTATGAAACACTGTACAGTGGTACCTCTGGTTAAGAACTTTATTCGTTCTGGAGGTCCGTTCTTAACCTGAAACTGTTCTTAACCTGAAGCACCACTTTAGCTAATGGGGCTTCCCACTGTTGCCACACCGCCGGAGCACAATTTCTGTTCTCATCCTGAAGCAAAGTTCTTAACCCGAGGTGATATTTCTGGGTTAGTGGAGTCTGTAACCTGAAGCGTCTGTAACCTGAGGTACCACTGTATAAGAACGAAGGCTGACTCAAGACACAGCTCTGCATTGTCGGCCGGGGTGGGCACTGGCCACCCCACAAAGCCGCCGCACCCCTAAAAGGGGGTAAGTGGACTTATTGTGTCATTGCATCACAATTACTTCTTTCTTTTCTTGTTTCATCGATGCACAGAATTGCCACATGCTCATTGGCAACGCCCAATGCAATTGAGAAATTTGATACACTCATAGAGACCATTGCATCAAAGCTGCTTCTTGGCACTGTACCTGCCACGGTGTACGTGCGCACCAGTAATGAACTGAAATCTGAACCCAACCATCCGTGCAGAGAAGCATGTTGTTATTGGGTAGTCACAGAAGGAACAAAGGAGGATTCCCGAAAACGTTGCTTTCACTTTGGAAACAAGACCAGCTGATTCAAAACCTGGGAGGGGGGTGGAATCTCTCTTCAAGTCAAACACAGCCTGCAACATTTACTCTCCAGGTAGGTTGGTTGTGGAAGGTAAACTGAATACTCACAATTTATGCCCAGCTGTGTGTACTGACAGACATGGGCACAAGAGCAAAGGTACCTCAGCCCCCCTGTTAGCACATGTGCTCAGAACATGTGTCTTTGAAGCCTGTTCTTCTGTGTTCTTCAGGGAGCAAACCCTTCAGGAACCTGAGTGCCTGGAGGGAAATGAGCTGGTTGCTAGGGGAACCTCTTTCGTCCGAGAGCTCTGGAGCTGTTCTGTCGGAAGGCGGGTTGCCGTTGTCTCCTACACCTGGCCTGGATACATGCATGTTTCACCAAATACACAGAAGAACAGTGTGTATTGAGATGAGAACTTTGATCTGAATAGTGAAGTGCCCTTGTATAGTTCCCCAAAAGGAAAAAAGGATTCCAGGATATGAGTTTTTACAGAAATTGGGGCTTAATGCTAAAGTGAACAAAAGGCAAATTCTGTGGGATAACCAGCCTCATATAGCCAACATGCTTAAATCTAATCAATGCAGGGAAGGGTTAATACCACAGAGTAAGCTACCTGCTGGGCTTATTTTGGTCACTCCCCTTCACCTTAAGAGGAAGGTATTCAAGCCTATTGTTGTACCTGAGAAACTCTACCAGAGAAGCTCAGCATGTGAAGAGGCTAGGCTGCTTGCTGCAGCTTAGCCGCATGGCTCTTACAAGCCATTCTTGCGTTCTGTACCAATAATTTAGAAACTTCCACAACTGTAGCTAAGCCAAGTTTTACTGCCTGTGTTTTCTGATTACTGTATGGAAAAGCACACGAACCTGACCTTTAGAGGGTTTGTAAGTAAACCATTTTTAACACACCAAATCTATGGTCTTTTTCTATTCTAGGGGAAATGGGAAACTTTGGAAGCAACTAAGAAAGAGGTTATTTTAAAGGTCTAAGGTAAAGGTAAAGGTACCCCTGCCCGTATGGGCCAGTCTTGCCAGACTCTAGGGTTGTGCGCTCATCTCACTCTATAGGCTGGGATCCAGCGCTGTCCGAAGACACTTCCGGGTCACGTGGCCAGCATGACAAGCTGCATCTGGCGAGCCAGTGCAGCACACGGAACGCCGTTTACCTTCCCTCTGGTAAGCGGTCCCTATTTATCTATTTGCACCCGGAGGTGCTTTCGAACTGCTAGGTTGGCAGGCGCTGGGACCGAACGACGGGAGTGCACCCCACCGCGGGGATTCGAACCGCCAACCTTTTAATCGGCAAGTCCTAGGTGCTGAGGCTTTAACCCACAGCGCCACCCGTGCCCCTGTCCGTGTTAAAGGTCTAAAAGCCTATATTTCCATGCTTTACTTCAGGCTTCCTCAACCTCGGCCCTCCAGATTCTTTGAGACTACAATTCCCATCATCCCTGACCACTGGTCCTGCTAGCTAGGGATCATGGGAGTTGTAGGCCAAAAACATCTGGAGGGCCAAGGTTGAGGAAGCCTGCTTTACTTTGTTGCATATTTTATGGTTTTAAATATCTTCCCACCTTGCACTCTTCCCACTTTGGATCAAATCTATGCTTCCAGGTGTCATAAGAAAGCTGCAGAGGTAGCGCAGGATAGTGTGCACCCCAGAAATGATCTTCTTTCAGCTTCTGCCTTCTGGAAGAAGGTACAGGGTTATAAAGACTAGGACTAACCGCCTGAGAAACAGTTTTTCTCCAAATGCGATTTTGGTTTTAAACGCAGTGTAAGGTAGTCTCTGTGGGAGTATATTGTATTTAATTATGGGGTATCAAAGTTTTTAGGGGGTTAACCAGGCTGGGATAGTTGGGATAGCAGGCTTGTTGGTTTCTGAATAGATTTCTGATGTAGATTTATTTCAATTCTGTTGTTCTGTATGGGACAATGACAATAAAGATTATCATATCGTATCTTCTCATGTTCTCCCATCAAAGAGTACCTGCCTCAAACCTGGATCTTGGTATCCGCGGAATTTTCCTTTAGATGCCTACTTTTTTTCTTGCCACCAACAAATGCCAGGCCAGGTACTAAACTCTGTTCTAGATTAAGGGATGTGGTGAGAGAAGTGGCAGTGAGATGGAGATAGCTGTGTGTGAATCACAGAATTGTAGAGCTGGAAAAGATCTCAAGGGTCATAGCGTTCAACTCCCCTGCAATGCAGAAATCTCAGTGTTAAGTTTTGGGTAGACAACGCAGCGATTCTTCAAACAGCTCTTGTTTATTCACAGGCCAGAACAGAACTGGACTGAAGGGTTCAGCCAGCCTGCTTATATAGAGCTCCAGAACAACGTAATTGTAACAACTTTCTGTAACTATCCAATCACTAAACATCACTTTCGTGTTTTTTTTGTTTTTTTTAAAGTAATATTTATTAAGATTTTCCAACAGCATAACACCAAAAACAAAACATATCCACAAAAAACAAAAATGAAGAAGGAAAGACATTAAGTATCAAAAAGAGATAAAATAAAAAAAGAAAAAAAAGAAAAAAAAGAAAAAGATACCCCACAGAAAAACCCTCTTCCCCGTCCCCCAACACCAATATCCCAAAAAGAGACAAAACACAAAAATACCCCAATCTCATATTCCCTTTTTTTTCCTTAACTTGTTTCCATGACTTCCCCCCACCTCCCTCTTTGTATGCCAAATTTTTAATCTAATCGGCAAATTCCATCCCACTTTTAATGCCTTTTCATTCATTTAGCTTTACCCTTTTTAAAGAAAACAATGATAATGAAAAAAAAGAAAATTTACCTTAAAACTTCTAAACTTAAACCTTGTGATTATATACCCTTATATCCTAATTTTTCATCTTCCTTAATTTGCTCCCTGGAACCAATTAAATTCCTTCCTTCATCCCCTCAAAATACTTATTAGAACCATATTTTACCAAATTTTGTTTAAAAATCTCCAATTTCCCCCCCCATCTCTTCCCCCCGGTTTCGGGTACTGCCAGTCCTTTTTACAAATTTTTAAAGTCTTTCCAATCCCTGAATTCAATCCATCAGCCAGGTTGTCTTATGTCCAAGGCCTTAAAATCATCTTTCTGACCTGTTTGCAAATTCTTTTTCGAGCCTAAAATTATGTCCCAGACCACATTCCCCTCAGCATCTCCTTTAACCTTTTTAAACAAGCTTGCCCAAACTCTGTAATTCCTCTTGTAAGTCAAAGAATTGTCCAAAGCTTGCTCCACACTTTCTTTAAAGTTGCTAGATTTCCCTTCTTCCAACTTTCTCAGAGTGATAATAATAATAATAATAAATTTTATTTATATCCCGCCCTCCCCAGCCGAAGCCGGGCTCAGGGCGGCTAACAACAATAAGACAGTACAAACAACACTCTAAAATCATTCATTATAAAATTAATTAATTCAAGCCACTGGCAACCATTGGGCCAGAGCTCTGCGAAGATTGCCAATGGAGGGAGTCAGGCTGTGCCCTGGCCAAAGGCCTGGTGGAACAGTTCTGTCTTGCAGGCCCTGCGGAAAGATGTCAAGTCCCGCAGGGCCCTGGTCTCTTGTGACAGAGTGTTCCACCAGATCGGAGCCACGGCCGAAAAAGCCCTGGCTCTAGTTGAGGCCAGCCTAACTTCTCTGTGGCCCGGGACCTTCAAGATGTTTTTATTTGAAGACCGTAAGTTTCTCTGTGGGGCATACCAGGAGAGGCGGTCCCGTAGGTACGAGGGTCCTAGGCCGTATAGGGCTTTAAAGGTTAAAACCAGCACCTTAAACCTGATCCTGTACTCCACCGGGAGCCAGTGCAGCTGGTATAGCACCGGGTGAATGTGATCTCGCAGTGAAGACCCCGTAAGGAGTCTCGCTGCGGCATTCTGCACCCGCTGGAGTTTCTGGGTCAGTCTCAAGGGCAGCCCCACGTAGAGCGAGTTACAATAATCCAGTCTGGAGGTGACCGTCGCGTGGATCACAGTGGCTAGGTCAGGGCGAGAGAGGTAAGGAGCCAACTGCTTAGCTTGGCGGAGATGGAAAAATGCCGCCTTTGTTGTAGCTGCAATCTGCGCCTCCATGGAAAGGGAGGTGTCGAAGATTACACCCAAACTCTTAACGGACGGTGCTGGCACTAATTGCGCCCCCGCAAGAGATGGGAGTTGCCCCCCCAATCCCATATCGTCCCGTCCCAGCCACAGGACCTCTGTCTTCGAAGGATTTAACTTCAACCGGCTCCCACGTAACCATCCAGCCACAGCTTCCAAGCATCTGGTCAGTGTGTCTGGGGCCGAGTCAGGATGGCCATCCATCAACAGATAGAGTTGGGTGTCATCAGCATACTGATGGCAACCCAGCCCAAAACTCCGGACAAGCTGGGCGAGGGGGCGCATAAAGATGTTGAAAAGCATCGGGGAGAGTATCGCACCCTGGGGTACTCCACACACCAAGGAGTGGCGCGATGACAATTCCCCCCTAAGCGCCACCCTCTGTCCCCGACCAGAGAGAAACGAGCGCAGCCATTGAAGGGCTGTGCCCTGGATCCCCACGTCGGCAAGGCGGTGGTCTAGAAGTTCGTGATCGACCATGTCAAAAGCTGCTGACAGATCTAGAAGAATCAGCAGCCCCGACCCACCTCGATCCAGCTGTCTACGAAGATCATCTGTTAGGGCAACCAGAGCCGTCTCGGTCCCATGACCAGCGCGGAAGCCGGACTGGAATGGGTCGAGAGCCGATGTTTCATTCAGAAACCCACCAAGCTGTTCAGCAACCGCTCTCTCAATCACCTTACCCAGGAACGGAAGATTCGAAACCGGGCGGTAATTGGATAGATCTAAAGGATCTAATGATGTTTTCTTTAAGAGCGGGCGCACCACTGCCTCCTTCAATTCTCCTGGGAATGTCCCCGTGCCAAGGGACAAATTGATGATATCCCCCAGGAGGGCCCGCACCTCGTCTGGACACGCTCTAATCAGCCAAGACGGGCACGGGTCGAGAGGACAGGTGGTGGGCTTTCCAGCTCGGAGGAGTCTGTCCACATCGGCTGGGGATATCCGGTTGAAGTGGTCCAATACTGGACCCGAGGACAGTCGAGGGGCCTCCAGTTCCTTTATTGTATCCAAATTGGCAGGGAGGTCATGGCGGAGCAACAAGACCTTCTCCGCAAAAAAGCTCGCAAATGCCTCACAGCTATGTGTCAAATTGTTATTTAAATTTGGCTGTCCCTCAAGGGACGTTAAAGACCTGATTATCCTAAATAATTGCGCCGGGCGAGAGCTAGCGGATGCAATGGAGGCCGAGAAGTAAGACTTCTTAGCAGCCTTCACCGCCATCTCGTAGGTTTTCATAAAAGCCCTATAAGATGTTCTTGAGGCTCCGTCACGGGCACCCCGCCATACTCGCTCTAGCCGTCTGAGGTCCCGCTTCATTTTCTGAAGCTCCTCGGTAAACCAGGGAGCCCGGTTTCTGCGGGGTCGCAGAGGGTGCTTAGGTGCGATCTCATCGATGGCTGCCAGGAGCTGGATATTCCAGCCCTCAACAAGCTCAGTCAATGAGTCGCCAGGGGGAGCAAGGTCCCGCAAGGCTTGGCGGAATCTATCAGGGTCCATCAGCCTCTGCGGGCGAGCCCAAATCGGCTCGCCACCTAAGCAGGGTGGGGGTGGAAAGTCAATCCTGGCTTTCAGAGCGTAGTGATCAGACCATGGTACCTTCATCGAAGGAGACATGATCACATCTATACCTACGCCAAAGATCAAATCCAGCGTGTGGCCTGCTTGATGTGTGGGGCCCGAAACAAACTGGGAGAGCCCTAGTGTCGCCATGGAAGACACCAGGTCCAGAGCCTGTGAGGAGGGAGTGGCATCAGCATGGATGTTGAAGTCCCCCAATACCAATAGGTTAGGGAACTCCAAGACCCAGCCGGCCACCGCCTCCAATAGGCCTGACAGGGTGGCTGCTGGTGCGCTAGGTGGCCGGTACACCAGCCAGACAGCCAAGCTCTCCTCGGAGCCCCACACTAGGCCAACACATTCAATGCCGGGGATCGATGGCGATGGTAGAGCCCTGAAAGGACAATCTTCCCGGATTAATAATGCCACCCCTCCCCCCCGGCCCACAGTCCGCGACTGGTGGAGGACGGAGAAACCCGGGGGCGCCATCTCTCGCAAGGTAACTGTTGCCCCTTCGCGCACCCAGGTCTCTGTCACACAAGCCAGGTCGACCCCCTGCGAGATAAAGAAATCTCGCAGGGTGGCGGTTTTGTTGCCTATAGACCTGGCATTGCACAACACCAGTGACGGAGGTGAGTAATCCTTGCTCACCCTACCCTCCCTCCCACCCTACCCTAGAGTGCCAGTTTCCAAAATATATCTTATCAAATCTGTATCTTTTAGTCCATCCATGGCACTCCTTTTCCAAATCTGTCCTTTGACCTCTTTACTCTCATAGTCCACTTTTTGTCCATCAGCTTGAGGCTCGATTTCTGTATTTTCCGCCAGAGATTCCTCTTGCAAAGACAAATCCTGTTCTGTTTGATCCATATTCTTCTCAGTTATCCTTCCTTGTTGGTTTAAGTCCAGTCCTTGAGCCGAGTTTACTAGCTTTTTTCCTTCTTGTGCCAGGCTGTGCAAATTTTCCTTCAGATCAGAGATGCCAAATTCCAGAATGGACAGTTTTTTTTGAAATTGTTCAAACAGAGCTGTTATTTTTCCCTCCATGTTCCCAAGTCTGTTCTTTCAGTATTATCTTACTGTCAAGGTCAGATGCTTATATTTAGTCTGTAAAGTTGCAGCCTGTGTGAAAGTTTCTATCCAAAAGTGTAACAAATATAACAATCCAATATATGTTTCTGTAACTTTCCACAGCCAACTGGTTACAGTTTCCTCTAGTTATTTTTCATCCACCTTTCAAAAACAGCTATCATTTAACTCCTTTTTTCCTTTCCACCCAACAATAGGCAAAAGATTCAGATCTCTCTTAATCCATTTCTTCTTAATGATTATTTCTTATTATAAAGATTCTTTTTCTCATTTTGGCAACCCGGTCCCGGGCTCGAGATGGAGGAAGATAAGTTCAAAGTATACTGGTCTGCAGGGCTATAAACTGTTGAAACAATCTCCCCCTCTTCCCTGCTTCCGAGGGGGGTTTAAAAAGCTTAGATGACAGATTTGTATTCCTTAGAAAATACCTTTTAGAGGCTCCAGTTCTCACACTTTTGCCTTGGTCTTTCTACAAAGTGGAAGGTGGGCTTCCTGTTTTAGCCTTCCACCTAGTGTCGAATTTCAATGATTTGTAATCCAATTTCCATTTACTTACGAGAAGTTCTTTTAGTCCAAATGTCAACAGGAAAGGTTAGCGCTTCCCGACAGCAGCTGTGCGGCTTCACTCCCCGAAAACAGCGGTCGATCCAAAGTGCCGCGCCGCTCACCCCACTTCGCTCCGGAGCCCGTAACCGGGTCTCCCCGCGAGTAAGGGAGGCGCTACTGGCACAAGCCGGATCCCATGCCCACGGTCTTCCTCCGACCGTGGTTTTTGGTGGGTCTCCGCCTCGCCGTAGGCGGTCAGACCCTTCTTTTCGGAGAGCAGTCTCCTCCGGGACGGAGGAAATCCGCCATTGCCGGGCGCGCCAACCCGGAAGCCTCACTAAACGTCACTTTCGATCCCTTATTTGCATATGTGGACCTGAACTATCTACAGTATCCCCCTCCTGGCCCAGGGTGAGAACTTCAGTACATAACACTCAGCTAAAGCCTCCATGACAGGCAACCATCCAACCTCTGCTGAAAAACCTCCAATGAAGGTCCACCACCTTCTGAAGGAGTCTGTTCCACTGTTGAAGAGCTCTTACTGTCAGAATGGGTGAGGGGGAGAAAAGGAAGCATGCAGAGGACAGAGTGGAGGCCACAAGAGGTTTGGCCAGAAATAAAACGGTAGTAGGCCTTTCAAAATCTGCCTGCCTGCACTCCACAAAAACTGAAAGTGTGCGCTCACAAAGTAACTGTTGTTTAGGCTTACCAGACATCCCCGGTTTCCGGGGACAGTGCCCGGATTTGAAAATCTGTCCCCGGACAAATTCCGTCTCCAGAATGTCCCTAGATTTGCAAATCTGTCCCCAGGAAACGTGGCAGCGGCAGCCTCAGCAGCCCGGAGCCAGCCTGGTAGCGCAGTTGGCTCTGGCTGGCTTCAGGAGCTGCTTGCTGCTGCTGCCACTGCCGAAGGTGAACCGGGGATGTCCGGCAGGACAGATCTACTGCCCCTTCCCCCTTTGTTTTGACAGATTGGGGGAGGCTCAGGAGTTGCGGGCAGTTTTTTAAAAACTCTGCGCATTTATGTTTCACAGGGTGCGAAAGAAGGGCTTTGCACCTTGCCTGGCAGAGAAACTGCGCACATTGCGCCCCTCCTGGGCAACGGCCCCCCTCCCGTGACTCCTGAGACTCCCCCGATCTGTCAAAACAAAGGTGGAAGGGGGCAGGAGATCAGGGAAGGCTTGGGAATCACGGGCAGGCGGCACGCCATCGCCCAGTTTTTTTAAAAAACTGCGCATTTATGTTTCACAGTGTGCGAAAGAAAGGCTTTGCACCTTTATACAATATGCATGTGTACTTGGGCTCAGGGTCTTTTGCCTCACCATCCTCACTACTGACTCCCTGTTGCTACTCAACTTAAATAAAAAAAATAATGTGTCCCCGGATTCATTGAAAAAAATCTGGTAACCATAGTGTTGTTCCTTTATCATAATGCCGACACAAACCTTTTTAATACTCCAGCCACACCAGTCTCCCACTCTTAGTCTCTCCCAGTACAGATCTACATCATGTATTAAAATCACATCAAACACACATTTAAAACCCATGGCTCCCCCAAAAGCACCCTGGGAACTGTGGTTTCCCCCTCACAGAGCTACAGATTCCCGGCAACCTTAACAAGCTACCGTTCCCATAATTCCTTGGGAGAAGTCATGTGCTTTAAATGTGCGTTAGATGTGCTTTAAATGTTTGGTGTGGACCTTGCACCTCGAAAGTGTGGAGCAGGACAAGCAACAGAATGTGATGGTACAGTTTCACCATGAGATGGATGACACCACCACAGGCTGGACTCTAATATTTCTCCTTGTTCTTTTCAAAAATTATTCTTGCAGGGATGATATTTTGTGTTTGTCCAGTTAGGGAGTGTTCAAATCATCATCCTCACTCTACTTTAAGACTCTACCACCTCACTCTGCTGCAATGTGGCTTTCACCACATTGACCACAACTCACATTAAGCTTCTTCACATTACAGTGGTGGCCCGCAAGACGAATGCCTCGCAAGACGGAAAACCTGCTAGACGAAAGGGTTTTCCGTTTTGGAGGTGCTTTGCAGGACAAATTTCTCTATGGGCTTGCTTCGCAAGACGAAAATGTCTTGCGATTCCTGGGTTTTTTTTTTCACTCCCCACCCCCTTTTTCTAAGGCACTAAGCTGCTAATAGCCTTTTAGCAGCTAATCCGCTAATCCCTTAAGCCTTTAATAGCCGCTAATAGCCGCTAAACCGCTAATAGCACTAATCCGCTAATGGGCTTGCTTCGCAAGACGAAAAACCGCTAGACGAAGAGACTCACGGAACGGATTCTTTTCGTCTTGCAAGGCACCACTGTACATTTAAATGGGAGTGTTATTTGCTTAAATTGCTCCCAATAAGACAGACGAGACTTGAACTTGCTAACTTTTGGCAGGACCCTGCCCACTGATTTCACCTCAAGATACTCCCAATCATGCCTTTATAGGATTGTGGCTAAATGCAACCCTTCTTTCAACATCTTGTTGCCAGAAGACCTCTATTCAGGTCTGCGGAATTGTTTACAACTCGGAGCCTAGGATGTGTCTGAGCAGATGCTGGCAGCGGTTCCAAATTCTGAATGAGCTCGTGTCTGAATTAATGATGGCTTAGACTGTGAATACTGTGAATGATTCAGCAGTAGAAGTGCTTTATGCTGGCTGTGAATTGGCGTGCATCCACAGAACGTCTTCCATTGTGTCCCTTACTATAAACCAGAGCTAGTCTCATTATTTCACAACAGTGCTTTGTACCTGCAGACCTAAGGCACCAGTCTGCAATAAAAAGAGCAGAATGATTTTGTTAGACAATGAGTCTGCTGCAGTAGACAAGAACTCAATTTTTGTTTTTGTTTGAGTTCCAAGGGTAGAGATTAGTGGCTGTCAGGTAGCCTGGTGGACACTTGAAAGAGGACTTTGCTCTGCTTGTTATGGCTGAACATCATTTAATAATAATAATAATGATGATGATGATGATGATGATAATAATAATAATAATAATAATAATTTATTTATTATTTATACACCACCCATCTGGCCGGGCCTCCCCAGCCACTCTGGGTGGCTTCCAACCAAATATTAAAATACAGTAATACATCAAACATTAAAAGCTTCCCTAAACAGGGCTGCCTTCAGATGTCTTCTAAAAGTCTGGTAGTTGTTTTTCTCTTTGACATCTGCTGGGAAGGCGTTCCACAGGGCAGGCGCCACTACTGAGAAGACCCTCTACCCGGTTCCCTGTAACTTGGCTTCTCACAGTGAGGAAACTGCCAGAAAACCCTCGGTGCTGGACTTCAGTGTCCGGGCAGAACGATGGGGGTGGAGACGCTCCTTCAGATATACAGGACCGAGGCCGTTTAAGGCTTTAAAGATCAGCACCAACACTTTGAATTGTGCTCGGAAACGTACTTTGCTGTGCTTGAAAAGAGGGTGGCTCTGCAGCTACCAGTTCAACAGAGGCCAGGGATGCGGAGCCCTTTGCAGCTGGAGGGCCACCTTCTGTCATGGGCAACCTTCCAAGGGCCGCATGCCAAGGACAGGAGGACCAGAGGCAGAATTGGGGCAAACGGCACAGTGGCTGTGGTTCTTACTTTATTCCACCCACACAAAAGGTTTCTTCATTCCCACCTCATCTCTCCACCTTCCATTCATGCTTGCAAGTTCACAGTCGAAGGAGACATTGCCATTGTCACAGGGCTGCCAGGCGAGAATGGCAGAGCAAGGAATTAACTTCTCAAAAGCACCCTTGCAAATTAGGAAAAGGCATGTCCATCAGGTCTGTTAAAATGGTTAAAAATGAAATGTGCAGGTGTTGGGGTGGGGCAGGGCATGGATAAATGTGATCACAACAGCTGACAAGCATCATTACTTTTCAAAACACAGGATTTTAATCAATTTCCCGCAAATTTCTTATCTTTTGTTTGAAATCATTTTTTATTTGGTTTTACAAATGCAAAATTATAAACAACAAATTGAAAAAAGTATCCATATAGAGAGATTCCTTCGAATCTCCAGACTCCCCCCCCCCCTCCATGGGGTCTCATTTTAAACATTTATTACTACATATTCTTTGATACTCCAGTTTTTATATCAAGCCATATTATCCATGGTCAGTGTTATGCTACAAGTGAGTCAGAATGCTGCTAATGTTTCCATCTGTTTACAGTGGTCTCCTAAGCAACTTATGGGGATGCGGGTGTTGCTGTGGGTTAAACCACAGAGCCTAGGACTTGCCGATCAGAAGGTCGGCGGTTCAAATCCCTGCAATGGAAGAGCTCCCATTGCTCGGTCCCTGCTCCTGCCAACCTAGCAGTTTGACAGCACGTCAAAGTGCAAGTAGATAAATAGGTACCGCTCCAGCGGGAAGGTAAACGGCGTTTTTGTGCGCTGCTCTGGTTCGCCAGAAGCGGCTTAGTCATGCTGGCCACATGACCCAGAAGCTGTACACCGGCTCCCTCAGCCAATAAAGCAAGATGAGCGCCGCAACCCCAGAATCGGCCACGACTGGACCTAATGGTCAGGGGTCCTCTTTACCCCTTAAAGTAACTTATAAATTTTCCCCATTCTTTTATAAAGTTTTTGTCCTCTTGGTTTCTGAGTTTCCAGTCAGTTTTGCCATCTTGGCATAGCCCATCAGCTTGGTTTGCCATTCTTCTCTGGTAACGACTTCGTCTTCTTTCCATCTCTGGACTAGTAGCATTTAGGCGGCTGTTGTGCCATACATAAAAAGTATTTTCTGTTCCTTTGGGATGTCAGTCCCTGTAATTCCTAATAGAAAAGTTTCTGGTTTCTTAACAAAGGTTATTTGCGTTGAATAGTTTGTTTAAATGTTATGGTTCATTACTGTTTCACAGGATGTGTACTACTTTTAAAGCCAGGGTGCATATCCTGACTTAGTTTTTACCAGTGGAGTAGCGTGGGGGGTGCAGGGGGGTGCCAGCCGCACCGGCCGCAACATCTGGGGGGGGGGGCCGCTCGCACTCACAGCTCTCTGCCCCTACCTGGCTCACTCTCTCTCTCTCACTGCAGTGCTGGCTGTGCGAATCCGATCCGAGCCGCCGGGTCGCCGCCCACTGTGGAGGGGAGGGTGCCAGGCGTGCGGTGCGGTGCGGAGAGAGCGCGAGGGACTATCTGGGGGAGGGACAGTGCAGCGGGGGGGGGGCGCAAATTACTTGCCTTGCCCCGGGTGCTGACAACCCACGCTACGCCACTGGTTTTTACAGCTGTGTAGCAGTTTAACAGGTGCTGATAAGTCACTGTGTCAGCAATTGTGAATGATATATAATGTGCAGTATGTGCCTTATCCTGCCCTTGTGGATGGATGGGTGACGATTATAGACACTATGTAAGATGTATGTTTGGGAAGCTGGTATTCAACCTTGCAAAGATATCTTTGCGTCTCTTCAGTGTTTCCATCTGTGTGGTCCACTCTGCACGCACTCTGCGACATGTTTCAGTGCCCAATAACTTGAAGCATCCCCCACCCATTTCATTATATATCATCACCCAGAAAGCTTTTATTACCTTACAAGTCCACCACATTGGACTTGTGCACAATGGTGGAGGAACACAGTTCTGTCAATCTTATCTGAATGTAGCATTTATGCCTCTGGTTCAGTTCTGCTGATGCATGAACTCTGCAGTCGGGTCATGCTATTTGAATAAACTCCCCCCGAAATGCATCCTGGGCTCTGGAAGTTGTACCTGGCCATGAAGATAAAAGGTAAAGGTAAAGGTACCCCTGCCCGTACGGGCCAGTCGTGACAGACTCTAGGGTTGTGCGCCCATCTCACTAAAAGAGGCCGGGGGCCAGTGCTGTCCAAAGACACTTCCAGGTCATGTGGCCAGCGTGACATCGCTGCTCTGGCGAGCCAGAGCCGCACACGGAAATGCCGTTTACCTTCCCGCTAGTAAGCGGTCCCTATTTATCTACTTGCACCCGAGAGTGCTTTCGAACTGCTAGGTTGGCAGGCGCTGGGACCGAACAGCGGGAGCGCACCCCGCTGCAGGGATCTGAACCGCCAACCTTTCGATCGGCAAGCCCTAGGCGCTGAGGCTTTAACCCACAGCGCCACCCGCGTCCCTGGCCATGAAGATAGGACCAATCTAAATGAGCGACCCTGAAGTCAGGGACTGGCTGGGTGAGGAAGAGTGATGGAAAGCTGCAGCCTGAGAACCCCTTAGGGAAGCCTCAGAAGAGGAAGGCTCTGAGCGAGGGGAGTAGTGGTGGGACATGGAAGAAAGGTTGGGGAGGTGGGGCGGCTGCATAACTAACAGGCTAGAGTGAGAGAGAGGAAGAAGAGGCAGAAGACACTGCAGGCATAGGGCAGGCAGCTGAGGAGGAGGCGGGAACTGAGGCTGCAACGGAATCACAGGAGCCTGCCAGGCCTACTGTATTCAGCTCCCCTCCTACACAGAGACCACAGGGACCCCCTCCCTGATGGAGTGTAAGACTGCAGGGAAAACAGCTGGATGGGGAGGAGCCTCAGGAGGAAGTGGGAGGCACAGATTGTCAGTTCTGGCAACTGCTTTACCGGAGCAGTTTAAGTGCCACATCAGCCCCTGTGATGGGCAAGAAATATGGCGCCTCTGGATTGGACAAGTCTTATTTAGCCCCTGCCTGCTGCATGTTCCCAGCTTTCTTTTTTTTTATAATAATTTTTATTAATTTACAACAAAAACAAATCACACAATAATTTCACATCCAATTTTCACAAAGTCTTTCTTTTCTGGACTTCCTTCAGCTTTTCCGTAAATCTTTCGTAGTCATTATTAATTTACGCATTTCTTAAGTTTGTATTGTCATTATTTAACCCTTTCTTTTTCTATTCCCTTTTAACAATACTTCTCGCGTTTCACAGTGCTTTTTTAAATCCCTCTAGCGTTATTTGACCCTCACTTATACTCTCCAGATATTCCACAAATTTTCCCCAGTCTTCTGTGAACTTCTGGTCTCTTAAGTATCTAATCTTCCCAGTCATTTTATCCAGCTCAGCATAGTCTAGCAGCTTCCTTCTCCATTCTTCCATTGTCGGTATTTCCTGTTGTTTCCATTTCTGAGCCAGTAACACCCTTGCAGCTGTCACTGCATATTGAAAGAATTTACTATCCTTTCTCTTTATCTCTTTTCCTAAAATACCTAACAGAAATGCCTCTGGCTTCTTTTTAAATGTATATTTTAGTATCTTTTTTAATTCATTATATATAATTTCCCAAAAGCCTTTCACTTTCTTACATTCCCACCACATGTGATAAAAAGAACCTTCTTTCTCTTTACATTTCCAACACTTATTGCATGTCTTATACATTTTCGCTAATTTTACCGGTGTTATATACCATCTGTAAAACATTTTCATAACATTTTCTTTTAATGTCACACATGCTGTGAATTTTAAATTCTCCTTCCATAATCTTTCCCAATCTTCAAATTGAATATTATAACCAAAATCTTTGGCCCAATGTATCATTACCGACTTGACTTCCTCATCTTTCAAATTGCATGTTCCCAGCTTTCAGCTCCACTTTCAAAGACTGATTGGGCTGTCAGGGAATAGATTTAGGTATGGCCGCCAGTGCCTCCGGCCTGTTCTTGACGACATCAAGTTTCCATTTCTCCCTCCCTTCGGTTGTCTAAAACCAATGTTGACTCGTTTGTATCAGAATTATGCTTAGTGATGAAATGCACTTTTCCTTTGAAGCCAGCTCTGGCAAAACTCATTTTGAAACCCAATTGGAGGGCTTTTGTGTAAGGAGATGGGGAAATGAAAGAAATAATCCATGTTTTTTTCATAACCGGTCTTTACTGTGTTTTATTGTGGCCTTTGATACTTGTAACCACAGCAACAAATGGTACAGGCTACGCTCTGTCAAGGCTTCTCATCTTGCTAATCATATTCCACTTCCAGATACCATATATATCACAAAGTGAATTAACATTTAACAAAAACACAAGAAGATGTTGCAGAAAGTGCCCATCTCCTCTTTTAAATGATGAACTGCGATGGCCAAAGGCCTCTGAGCGTGAGGCGACCTTTAGAGAGAAAGCCGGTTGCGTTTCTGTCTTGACAGAGACAGACCAGGCTGCTGGGCAAAAGGTTAATGCCAAATTCTGACCAAATTACTTGGATGGAGCCAAATGTTTCCATTCAGAAATAGGATGTGAAAACACTGGACCGGTGTGGCAAGAAGGAGCTAGGTTAAACTGTTGATTCAGGATTCTGAAATGATGTCTTAAATTAGGATGTTAACGTTTGCTTTTATTTTTTTGAGCATATAATTTCTAAAACATTTTTAAACACTTAGCTTTTGTGTAGCACTACAGATAGAGTGTTCAAAGAACTCCACGGTATATTATTTTATTGTTACTTATTGAATTTATATACCGCCCTATACCCGGAGGTCTCAGGGCGGTTCACAGAATAAAATCAAAATATAAAACCACAAAATACATAATCAAAATAAAAACAACAACCCAATAACCCCCCCAAACCCCACTACATTCTAAATGGGCATAGGATGTCTATCAAATCAACCAAAGGTCTGGTTTAAAAGGAATGTTTTTGCCTGGCGCCTAAAGGTGTATAATGAAGGCGCCAGGCGAACTTCCCTGGGGAGAGCATTCCACAGATGGGGAGCCACCGCAGAGAAGGCCCCGTTCTCGTGTTGCCACCTTCTGGACCTCAAGGAGGAGCCACACGAAGAAGGGCCTCAGAAGACGATCTCAGGGTCTGGGTAGTTCATATGGAAAGAGGCAGTCCTAGAAGTACTGTGGCCCTGATCCATTTAAGGCTTTATAGGTCAAAACCAGCACTGTGAATTGGGCCCGGAAACTAATTGGTAGCCAGTGCAGTCGGACCAGGATCGGTGTAATATGCTCAAACCCTCTTGCTCCAGTGAGCAACCTGGCCACTGAATTCTGCACTAGCTGAAGTTTCCAAACCATCTTCAGAGGCAGCCCTGTGTGTAATGCATAACAATAATAGTTTAATAATAATTTATTATTTGTACTCCGCTCATCTGGCTAAGTCTCCCCAGCCACTCTGGGCGACTTCCAACAAAGATTAAAAATACATTAAAATGTCACACATTAAAAACTTCCCTGAGCAGGGCTGCCTTCAGATGTCTTCTAAATGTCAGGTAGTTGTTTATCTCTTTGACATCTGATGGGAGGGCATTTCATAGGGTGGGCCCCACTACCGAGAAGGCCCTCTGCCTGGTTCCCTGGAGCTCTGCTTCTCACAATGAGAGAACTGCCAGAAGGCCCTTGGTGCTGGACCTCACGTCCGGGCAGAACGATGGGGGTGGAGACACTCCTTCAGGTATACTGGGCCGAGGCCGTTTAGGGCTTTAAAGGTCAACACCAACACTTTGAATTGTGCTTGGAAACGTACTGGGAGCCATTGTCACGACCGGTGTTACGTGGTCTCGGAGGCTGCCCCCAGTCACAATGCGTTATACATTAAATGTGTATACATTAAATGTAGAACAGTAGGGTTGGGGTGACAAGATTGTGCCCCATGTCCTGCACCCTGCTGGCCCCATGCCTGACCTTCACGCCTGGAGCCAAGATCTCAGAAAGGGGATCTTCACAGGAATTGATGCCTTTTGGATTTGCATGTGATTTCCAGGGGAAGGGCCAGCAGCAGAGTTTCACACCCCTCTTCCAACAGAAGCCTGTAAGAGTAGAAGAGAAGAAGAGTTTGGATTTGATATCCCACCTTTCACTCCCTTTAAGGAGTCTCAAAGCTGCTAACATTCTCCTTTCCCTTCCTCCCCCACAACAAACACTCTGTGAGGTGAGTGGGGCTGAGAGACTTCAAAGAAGTGTGACTGGCCCAAGGTCACCCAGCAGCTGCATGTGGAGGAGCGGGGAAGCGAACCCGGTTCACCAGGTTACGAGTCTACCACTCTTAACCACTACACCACACTGGCTCTCACTGGATGTAGCACCACATCCACCTTAGTAGGTAAGAGGCTTACTGTAAAAGAGGAATTTCCACCAGGTGGTGGAAAGTCAACAGAGAAGGCATAAGACAAGTCACCTTAAGGTAAAGGTAAAGGTACCCCTGCCCGTACGGGCCAGTCTTGCCAGACTCAAGGGTTGTGCGCTCATCTCACTCTATAGGCCGGGAGCCAGCGCTGTCCGCAGACACTTCTGGGTCACGTGGCCAGCGTGACAAGCTGCATCTGGCGAGCCAGCGCAGCACACGGAATGCTGTTTACCCTCCCGCTGGTAAGCGGTCCCTATTTATCTACTTGCACCCGGAGGTGCTTTCGAACTGCTAGGTTGGCTGGCGCTGGGACCGAACGTCGGGAGCGCACCCCGCCACGGGGATTCGAACCGCCGACCATGCGATCGGCAAGTCCTAGGCGCTGAGGCTTTAACCCACAGCGCCACCCGCGTCCCTCCCACCCAAGTCACCTTAGGCAGGTATTTATTTTTAACAACATATTTATTTCTAATCCATCTTTTCAAACGGTAGGGTGTTTAGCGGATAAAACTACAGGGATGAGAATTCTGGCCTGGTTGCTTTTCGTTCTTTAATTAGCATTTGACTGCCTTTATGGTGTGGAAAGTGACTCAGCAGAGAGTACTGCGAAGAAGTGTTTATAAATAGCCAATTCACAACTGAATAGTCACTCATGTAACACAGTCACAGTGTTCACTTCTTATGCATGGAAAACCCAACACGTCAGGCCTGTAGACTGAAATGTCTTTTTTGCAGATCCATTTGTATGCAGAAGCACATGTTTGCATCCCCTTCACTTTGGCCTCATTGGCTCGAGACAGTATTAGGGCATAAAATCGTAGAACCATCTTTGGGCATGATGTACCCACTTTTGCTCCACTATTATATCTGCTCAAACAAGTCTTGGCTGTACAAACGTTTCAGGGGATTAGATTCAGGTAGGTAGCCATGTTGGTCAGACGCAGTCAATATATATATATAAATAAAAAAATTGTCCAGTAGCACCTTAGAGACCAACTAAATTTGTTCTTGGTATAAGCTATCGTGTGCATGCAGGTATCTGAAGAAGTGTGCATGCACACAAAAGTTTATACCCGGAAAAAACGTAGTTGGTCTCTAATGTGCTACTAGGAAAGCAATGACTTAAACAAAATATATATAAAAAAATTAAAAATGCCCAGTAGCACCTTTGTTGTTGTTGTTTAGTTTTTTAATCGTGTCTGACTCCTCGTGACCCCATGGACCAGAGCACGCCAGGCACTCATGTCTTCCACTGTCTCCTGCAGTTTGGTCAAACTTATGTTAGTAGCTTTGAGAACATTGTCCAACCATCTCGTCCTCTGTCGTCCCCTTCTCCTGGTGCCCTCCATCTTTCCCAACATCAGGGTCTTTTCCCGGGAGTCTTCTCATGAGGAGGTGGCCAAAGTATTGGAGCCTCAGCTTCAGGATCTGTCCTTCCAGTGAGCACTCAGGGATGATTTCCTTAAGAATGGATAGGTTTGATCTTGCAGTCCATGGGACTCTCAAGAGTCTCCTCCAGCATCATAATTCAAAAGCATCAATTCTTTGGCGATCAGCCTTCTTTATGGTCCAGCTCTCACTTCATACATCACTACTGGGAAAACCATGGCATTAACTATACGGACCTTTGTTGGCAAGGTGATGTCTCTGCTTTTTAAGATGCTGTCTAGGTTTGCCATCACCTTTCTCCCAAGGAGCAGGTGTCTTTTAATTTCGTGGCTGCTGTCACCATCTGCAGTGATCATGGAGCCCAAGAAAGTAAAATCTCTCACTGCCTCCATTTCTTCCCCTTCTATTTGCCAGGAGGTGAGGGGCCCAGTGCTTGCTAGCCCTTATCAAAATGGCCTTCACCTCCATGGTCAGGAAAAATAAATAAATCTAGTATAATTGGGCTGCATTAAGGCACAAAGCACTTTCGAAGCACATTCTTTCCCTCAAAGAATTCTGGGTACTGTAGTTTACCCCTCAGAGTTACAATGCCCAGCGACAGTTAACAAACTATAGTATCCAGAATTCTTTGAGGAAAAGAATGTGCTTCGATTGTGCTTTAAAGATATAGCATGTAGGCAGCCGTATTCTAAACTGTTTTGCAACAGTGCTTCTTCCTGTGAAAAATGCGCTTCATTATTTGTGCTCTGTGGAATCCACGGATCCAGAAAAGAACGATTGATGTGTCCTGAAAACAAACCTTTTTTTCCCTTCCCCCTTCTTTTTCCTTATTTCCCCTTCCCCTTTCCCTTTTCCCAGGAGGTAGCTGGGGTGTGGGCAGCATTGCTGGAAAAGGAGGTTGATGAAGAAAGCTCCAGTGGGATAAGGAAAGGAAAAGAGAGAGGGCAGAATTCAGGGGAAGAGAGAACTATGGAAGTGTTGGGCAGAGCCCAAGGCAAGGGAAACGCAACAGAATTAATAAAAGCAACACTGCCACCTGCTGAAAGCTTTTAAAAATTGCTGCTGCTGTGGCGTTAAAGAAAGAAGACCTTTGGGTGGGAAGATTGTGCAGTGGGTATAGGGCAGTATATAATTCAATAAATAATAATACTAATAGAATGAATGAATGAATGAATGAATGAAATCAGGATCCATAACATTCTGGGTGCCCATATTTATAGTTGTAACTCCTCTGCAGGCATGTTTTCTCAGAAGGAAGACCCATTGGATTCTGCCCTAGTAAGACTGCTTAGAGGGACGTGGGTGGCGCTGTGGGTTAAAACCTCAGTGCCTAGGGCTTGCCGATCGAAAGGTTGGCAGTTCGAATCCCCACGGCGGGGTGCGCTCCCGCTGTTCGGTCCCAGCGCCTGCCAACCTAGCAGTTCGAAAGCACTCTCGGGTGCAAGTAGATAAATAGGGACCGCTTACTAGCGGGAAGGTAAACGGCATTTCCGTGTGCGGCTCTGGCTTGCCAGAGCAGCGATGTCACGCTGGCCACGTGACCCGGAAGTGTCTTCGGACAGCGCTGGCCCTCGGCCTCTTTGAGTGAGATGGGCGCACAACCCTAGAGTCTGTCAAGACTGGCCCGTACGGGCAGGGGTACCTTTACCTTTACTTAAGACTGCTTAGGATTCATTTCTAGTACAGTGGTACCTCGGGTTAAGTACTTAATTCATTCTGGAGGTCCGTACTTAACCTGAAACTGTTCTTAACCTGAAGCACCACTTTAGCTAATGGGTCCTCCTGCTGCTGCCGTGCTGCCGGAGCACGATTTCTGCTCTCAACCTGAAGCAAAGTTCTTAACCTGAAGAACTATTTCTGGGTTAGCGGAGTCTGTAACCTGAAGCGTATGTAACCTGAGGTACCACTGTATGACTTTATTCATGTCCACTGTTGGGAGTGTGGGGTTTAGAGGCTGCTGCCACTTACAAAAGACAACTTCAGCGAAAGAAATCTGCTTTCGTGTGTATAGTTAAATATTTGTCTAGTTAAATGCTTCATATGAAAGATTGGGGGGGGGGGGGTGAGAAATAGCTTAATTTTAAACCTGAAAAATGTTCCAGAGTATTATTATTTTCCCAGGTCCTAGACCAACACTAACTGCTACACCACACTGGGGCTGGTACCCCACCCATGGAGAATGTGCGCATAATATTTGCATGAAGAGGGAATTGTGCATTTTTCCTGGTCAGAACGCAATATTTCCAGCAGGCCTTGAGGAATGTGCATATTTCAACTGCTTTTTGGACACCATCTGGCTATTATGCACATTCTGCAGTATATCGTTTAGAGACCGTCCTACACTCAAGTAGGACCCTGGCAGAAACACATGCCCGACTGGCATGTTCTCTCCCTCCTGGTCGATCGTTCGGGAGCTTCAAAAGCTTTCTTCAGCCCGAACATCACAGCGACTGATGCCCACAGACACCGGCACACTTAGGGATCCGCAGAGTTTGCGCATCATGCGTGACAGACCTCAGCAACTCAGCATTTTGGCTAATCTACTTTATTTACATATAAACACACACGGAGCACTGCAACACGGCTCCCTCTCTCTCTAGCATCAGATAGAAAAGAGAAAAAACAAAGGACAATAGTCCCACTTAACGGAACACAGGAACACAAACAATCTGTCTCCGTCACTTCCTACTCTGTGGAGTCAAAACATATACCGTCATGTGATAGACAACAATCCCATGACTGCAATCACGGAGCAGGAATTCTAACAGATATATGCACAGTCTCCAAGAAGCATGCCCCCCTTTTCTGTCTATCTTTGTGCCAGGAATCAAACCTGGGATGTTAGTTGGCCAAACCATGTGCTGTTTTGCATCCATGTCCTATGGTTGCATCTGCCATACCAAAACACTCATATATCACTTTAACAGCCATGGCTTCCCCCAAAGAATGCTGGGAACTGTAGTTTTCTGCACCCTTAACAAATGACAGTTCCCATGATTCTTTGGGGAAGGCTATGCCTTTTAAAGGTGGGACGCGGGTGGCGCTGTGGGTAAAACCTCAGCGCCTAGGACTTGCCGATTGCATGGTTGGTGGTTCAAATCCCCGCGGTGGGGTGCGCTCCCGTCGTTCGGTCCCAGCGCCTGCCAACCTAGCAGTTCAAAAGCACCTCCGGGTGCAAGTAGATAAATAGGGACCGCTTACCAGCGGGAAGGTAAACGGTGTTCCGTGTGCTGCGCTGGCTCGCCAGATGCAGCTTGTCACGCTGGCCATGTGACCCGGAAGTGTCTGCGGACAGCGCTGGCTCCCGGCCTATAGAGTGAGATGAGCGCACAACCCTAGAGTCTGTCAAGACTGGCCCGTACGGGCAGGGGTACCTTTACCTTTACCTTATGCCTTTTAAAAGTGGCATAGGAGTGCTTTAACTGTGCAGATATGGCCTATAGCACTCCTCCAGTTACAGAAATCGGATAGGATTAAATTGGTATTCATGTTCGGCTGTGAGCTTCATGAAAATGGCACGTCTGACAAAGGGGATATTTGTTATCTTACCTGATATTGTGTCAATATCTACCATTCTAATTTAAAACCCCGAAAAACAGGGAAGCAAACTTGCCTGAACTTTACATTTTTCTTTGTAACATCCTTGTTGCTTTTGGCCTTACAGTTTGCGTTTAAAAAAGAGGAGGGAAGCTTGGCAAACTTAGGTGAAATTTACATACCTGAATTTCAGAAGGAGACTAGCTGACCAGGCTACATCCAACAGCTTGCCATTGTTAGCTAATAATTACATTTTGACGGAGCAGCTCAGTGAACTATGGTTCTGGATGTTAGCGAGTAAAGATTGATATTATGATCACAGAAGTCTCTGGTCTTCAGTGCTTAATGCATCATCATTCATTTCACTTAGTTTAAATGATCCTTGTAAATCCTTGCTGTCTAAACAGACTTCTTGCATTGTTGCCTATGATCTTGTAATAGTAAGAGGGGGGAAAGTGAGAATACATTTAAATCATTTCGATTTTTCTTTTAAAAAATTTTAATTAAAGATTTCAAAGTAATTTTGATTTGAACAGATTTATTCACTCTGTTTGACCCGATCTAACCTCTCACCTAAACGGGACGCGGGTGGTGCTGTGGGTTAAACCACAGAGCCTAGGACTTGCCGATCAGAAGGTCGGCGGTTCGAATCCCTGCAACGGGGTGAGCGCCCGTTACTCGGTCCCTGCTCCTGTCAACCTAGCAGTTTGAAAGCATGTCAAAGTGCAAGTAGATAAATAGGTACCGCTCCAGCGGGAAGGTAAATGGCGTTTCCGTGCGCTGCTCTGGTTCGCCAGAAGCAGCTTAGTCATGCTGGCCACATGACCCAGAAGCTGTACGCCGGCTCCCTCGGCCAATAAAGCGAGATGAGCGCCGCAACCCCAGAGTTGGTCACGACTGGACCTAATGGTCAGGCGTCCCTTTACCTTTACCTAACCGCTCACCTAGAAACCCACTGTACTTTTAGACCGCTGAACTCAGCTAAGAGTGTTTTTGGATTAGTATATGTCAAAGTGATTAGATATTTGTTCATCTGCGGTTCACCTGTTCTATTCCTCTCAAGAAAGGCCTGTAAGGGGCTTAGGAGGAAGGAAATTGGTTCAGCTAGTGACCTAAGGTTACCTGATGTCCCCATTTCCTGGGGACAGTCCCTAGATTTACAAATCAGTCCCCTGACAAAATCCATCTATTTAGTAGAAAGTTGGAAATTGTTCCCAGATTCTTTGAAAAAAAATCTGGTAACCTTAAGCTAGTCTTCCTGATATTGCTTGCTAACATGATAAGAAGAATGCATACTGGAAATATTTTTGGAGCTTCAAAGCTTCCATTATATTAATGGTCACAGCTTGGGAAGTCACACATTACGTCAAGTCATCTTCTGTTTTGAGCGTTAGTGGAAAAACATTGTTTAGGAAATGCTGACGCGTGAGTGATTATCTGGGCTTCAGACAGTTCACAGTTTAGGAGCAACTTCAAGAGACAAGAATGGAATGTCAGTTCAAAGAGGTTAATATAATCAAGGAAGAAACAGGAACGTGGAGAACATGTGGGTCTTAACTTATAACCAGTAACTTTAATATCTCCCTTGTTAAAGAAGGCTTATCAGAGACTTTTCAGGTTGGATAGAGGGCCTTCTCGGTAGTGGCGCCCGCCCTGTGAAACGCCCTCCCTTCAGATGTCAAGGAAATAAGCAGCTATCCTATTTTAAAAAGACATCTGAAGGCAGCCCTGTTTAGGGAAGTTTTTAATATTTAATGCTGTATTGTTTTTAAGACTCGATTGGGAGCCGCCCAGAGTGGTTGGGGAAACTCAGCCAGATGGGCGGGGTATAAATAACAAATTATTTATTTATTTATTTATTTATTTATTATAGCGCTTGAGCATGCTTCACAGTGGTGGGATCACGTTCTAATGAAACCACGTCTCACCACTTGCTGCATATTTATGGCCTGCAGTAGCATGCACCTGTAAGCAGGGCTTCGTTTAAGTCAAGGAACTGGAATCTGCAGGCCATCGCATGCTTTTGGATTCCAACTTCCATCAACGTAGCCATTAACTCATGGGAGTTGTAGTTCAATCACATCTTGGTGGGCGGCAGGTTCCATATTGCTGGTTTAAGTTACGATTTACCAGAGCTTAGCTCTTCTAGAATGTGCCGCCAGTGTCTCTGAACATGTGGAGTACTAATAAAGAAAAGATTGTCTTTCGCAGTGTTTAGAGCCACCTCACCCCAAATATCTGGAATTAGGAGTAAAGGCTTACAGAGCCTAGTGGGTGGCCATCAGATAGCCCTTTTGGAAATTCAGTATGTATCAGGATGCTGTCTGCGGCTCCCAGCTGGTTGCCAGGAAAGTATAAAGACAAGGGAAAGTATCTTACTGTCCTTTTTCATTTCAGTCTTAACAGAGAGAGGCTATAGAACCCAGCCTCTTGAATAATGGCGTTGTCCCGAGTGAATGTCCACCCCCCTTCTCTCCCACGTCCTCATTCGTCATCTTCATCATCTCCTCTACGGTGCCGCAAAGTGCCCTCTGTCTTTGAGCTCTTTGGAATGCTTTCTAATGGCAACGTGTCAGCCAGGTGTTGCCAGGGCCGTCTTAACCATAGGTGCCAGGGGTGCAGGGCACCCGGGCCTCAGGCTCTCAGGGGCACCAGGCTGAGAGTCCAGGGCCCGAGAGTTGGAGTCCGGGGAAGAGCCCGCCTGTTGGTCGGAGCGCTATGGTGGGCTCTTCTTCTTCGCCCGACTTCGCTCAGTCGCCGACGTTGATCTCTCGGGCTGGTTTGCTGCGCTGGGCTCCTTATGTTTCCTGTTTTCTTTCCCTCAGGAGAGATAAGCATAGTGTCAGCTCCCTAAAAAAAGGTTGGTAACTCTGGGCAACCTGGGAGGCGGCGCCAGGTGGATTTTTGTACCCTGGTGCCGCATATGCTTAAGACGGCCCTGGGTGTTGCTTTGGCTCTCCCACAATTTCACAATTTCCCCCCTCATCTGCCTCTGAGATGTGACCTCCCTCAAACCCCTGTTGTAAGTCTATACTGTCTTCCTCTACCTTCTCCCTGGAGGCAATCTCCACCATTCCTCCTCTGCCCAGTCCCATGGCTGCATGCTTTTGTATGAATAAATCGCCACAGGAGCAGCACCAACTAGCCACAATTTGTAGAGGGCCTACAAAACTGTCTCAAGAGGGAGCTGGGAAGCATGGGAAACAAACTGTAAGATGCTTTCCTATGTAACACACTGAAGTGGAGACAGAAGGATGATAGTCTGTCTTAGCCTGCGCCCAGAGAGTTAAAAACAGACATTTGAAAACGTCTAGCCATCTGGACTTTGCAAGTTTCACACAGGTGGGGTGAAAGCTGTGAGATGACCAGCCCACTCCACAGCCTAACACCTTGGTCGCCCACGTACCTTGCTTTCAGACCATACGGGTGCTTTTAATCCAATTCTTCCTCATCTCAGATAAACACACTCTGCTTTCTTTGCTGTTTACAGGGTGAATTGATGCACACTTGGGGCTTTTTAGATGTCTAGCAATTAGCATTCATTTCTTAAAAAAACAATAGTCCTGGGAGGGAAATTCAAATAGAAACAAAATACTTGCCATTTGTGAAATTTGAAACAGTTACATGGACAGATGTGGGTTGGCATTCCCTCTCCCCTTCCCTGGATTACTTCTTCAATATAATTAAATAATCAATGTGCTATGTAATATTAATTCAAATAAGAATACCTTCAGTGATGAAGCTTGTTACTCCAGTTCTGCTGTCATGACAACTGCGTCTTGAGTCACTTGTGCTGTGCAATTTCTTCAGAACAAAAGGAGCAAGATTCAGAATTAAGATAAGGTGCCGCTCTTAGAAGTTTCAGCATTAACCGATGTCCTAGACAAGCAACGAGGATACTTGCTTCAGTTAATTAAAAATAATAATTAAACACTGTAGGTCTTTTGCTGAAACAACTGAAGTAGCTGCTCTAGAGATTTTCCTTCCCATTGTTCCCAGTGACAGGGTAATTGAAAGAAAGAATGAAAGAATGAATGAATGAAAGAAAGAAAGAAAGAAAGGAAGGAAGGAAGGAAGGAAGGAAAAGAACCCAGGAAGGGATAGAATAGCACAAGAGTGCCCTTATTTTTGTGGAGTAATTGAGTCATCTTCCCTATGCCTTTAGGATTGCAGCCTTAGGGGAAGTTATGTGAAGTCCTGTGAAACATCTGTGAAATGTAGCAAAAACCATATGTGCCCTGCCTCTCGCTCAGCGCAGGCAGGCAGAGTTTCTGACTTTGAAGTAAGAAAGAGATCTCTGTTCAAGCAAGTAACAGTACACTCTTGACAGTGGACAACAGAGTTGTGGAGACACCATTCAGGAGTTCAGGAACCGGACAAGGCATTCAGAACTGGACAGAAGCAGCGAAGATGTCCCAACTGTTTACACACCCTGCCCACCAAGCTTTTAATGATGTGCTCAGTGGTGAGACTTGCTCTCTTTGAATGTCGAGAATGCGCTCCTCTAGAGTAGGTGGGTATATTCCCATCTGTGGAGGTTGCACTTGGTTCAAGGAAACCATTCTATGCTCTCCTCTTCCAGTTCCTGATCCAATGCTGCCTCCTGAGTTGAGTCCCCATTGGCTGCCCACAGTACTTCCCAGCTTCCACTAAGGCTCCCTGTCCTGCTGGAGTGGACCTCATTGGAACTTATGTGATACCTACCAAAATGCAGGCAAAATCTATGTGAAGTTAGAATTTGGTGAAATCTGATGAAGGTTATGAGACCCTTGGTAGAACCCAGTTGAAGCTTATGCAAAATCTAGTGAGAGACTCCAGACATCGTGAGACTTCCCGTGGCAGTGTGTGGTTTGGGCTGACACTTTGGTGGGAGAGGAGATTTAAGCCATTGTCCCAGGCATGGTCCTGATCTGGGTGCCCCTTCCTGAGGTTGCCTTATAGTAAGAACAGCAGCAGCTAGGACACAAAGGCCACACAGATGATTAACATTGTTATGTACTGAAGTTCTCACCCTGGGCCAGCAGGGGGATACTGTAGGTAGTTTTCACTCAGGTCCACATATGCAAATAAGGGATTGAAAGTGACGTTCAGTGATTGGATAGTTACAGAAAGTGGTTACTGTTGCGTTGTAGTGGAGCTCTATATAAGCAGGTTGGCTGACCCCTTCAGTTCAGTTCTGTTCTGTCCTGTGAATAAACAAGAGCTGTTTGAAGAATCGCTGTGTCGTCTGATATGTTCACCCACAACTTGACAAACATCAGGTCTAGTTCAAGTGAAACATTACAGTACAGTCATACCTCATGTTACGTCCGCGTCATGTTACGTTCTTTCAGGTTACATCCTGCAGTGACCTGGAAGTACCGGAAAGGGTTACTTCTGGGTTTCACTGCTCACACATGGGCAGATGCACAAAATGACATCACGCGCATGCGCAGAAGCGGCGAATCACAACCCACGCATGCGCAGACGCACCGCTGCAGGTTGCGTTCCTTTCATGTTGCGAACGGGCCTCTGGAATGGATCCCGTTCACAACCAGAGGTACCACTGTATTTGGCAAAAGTCATCCTACCCCTGCTCCTCAAACCACATACAATCCATACAACGGGAAAGATTCCCAAAACGACTCAAAGGTTGATTTCCGCGTGCCACCAAATCCCGCCTTTCAAAGCACAACCATAATATGGCTGTCATGATTAAAAGTAGATTTTACCTCATGTTTTTCCTATGCTCTTATTGCCTGATGCTTGATTTGCAAGTCAGACACATCACATTATCATGAGAAAAGACTGCCTGTTACCAATAGCAGCAAATGGAAGCATGAATGCCTTAATCTTGAACTGCTTTTGTCAGACATTTAGACATTTTTCATTGCAGCAGCCCCCTCCTCCTCACATATCAGTAATATGGCTTTCAAACTCGGCGTTAGGGTGATATAAAAAGTCATTGTTAAGAAAAACCTCCCCTCTCAAAAACAGCAGGCAATTTAATTTCCTTTTTGTGTGAAGCCACACAACACTTTCTTTCAGTCTCTCTATATTATTATTGGTGTCTGTGGTAGTTTGAGAGCCTTTTTGTAAGCTGGGGGGCGGCGTGGCCACCCACAAGGTATGCTTGTGTGTGTGTGTGTTGATGGAGGAGCTAGATGAGGGAAGATCAGTCTCTCTCTGGAAAACTGAGCAGCGTTCACAACGCGGGAGAGACAATAGTTGACTCAAAGCAGTGAATTCGAAGCCGTTTCCTTAAACCCCATAAACAAATCTCCATCTTCCATCAAAAACAAGTGAAGGTCCCACTCCTGTCTTCCACTGCCTCCCGCAGTTTGGTCAAACTCATGCTGGTAGCTTCGAGAACACTGTCCAACCATCTCACCCTCTGTCGTCTCCTTCTCCTTGTGCCCTCCATCTTTCCCAACATCAGGGTCTATTCCAGGGAGTCTTCTCATGAGGTGGCCAAAGTATTGGAGCCTCAGCTTCAGGATCTGTCCTTCCAGTGAGCACTCAGGGCTGATTTCCTTCAGAATGGATAGATTTGATCTTCTTGCAGTCCATGGGACTCTCAAGAGTCTCCTCCAGCACCATAATTCAAAAGCATCAATTCTTTGGCGATCAGCCTTCTTTATGGTCCAGCTTTCACTTCCATACATCACTACTGGGAAAACCATAGCTTTAACTATACGGACCTTTGTTGGCAAGGTGATGTCTCTACTTTTTAGAGTTTGTTCGGTTTCTGTTATGCCACTGTGCAGTTCTTGGAGTCACAAGACTCTGTTGACATTCCAGACTGTTGGAAGTCTCACGGGAGACGGATGTTGATGTTGATGTTACTGGTTTCCTGTTTCTTTGTTCCTGTTGTTGTCTGTCTCTCACAGAGAGCAGACGCATATTCTTTCTGTCCTGCGTAGTTAGAAATAAACGTAACAATGTAGCACATATTTCTGGCTCTTATGCTGCTTTCTGGGTACTCTGCGTAATGGGGAGCGTGCCTGAAGCCTCATTAAAGGCTTAGGTCGTTAATCACCGTCGGAGGAGAGCCTAGATGGATTCCGAAGATACGACAAGGAGGAGAGCCATTACAGCTCGGTCGTATGGAGGCTCCGACAGAGTTTGGCCTGAGGGCAATGCCGTATGGAGGCATACCCTCCAACATTTCTCCAATGAAAATAGGGACGTCCCATTCCATAATGATCATTTCACTGTTTATACTCCACATGTCTTATTCAGTTGCTCCAGCACTCTGGGCAGCTTCCAACATATATAAAAACATAATAAAACATCAAACATCTAAAAAAACAACACTTCCCTATACAGGATTGCCTGCAGACAGCTTGGGGGCTGATAACTCCATACCCTCCAACATTTCTCCAATGAAAATAGGGACTTCCTAAGGAAAAGTGGGGCGTTCTGGGATCAAATCAGAAACCAGAATGGTATCTCTAAATCAGGGACATCCCTGGAAAATAGGGACACCTGGAGGGTCTATGAATGATGCCAAAAAAATGTTGAATTCAAACAGCCTGAGGCAGCCAAGGCCAACATCTCTTCAGAATTAGTGTGATGAAGCCAACCATGTGTCATGCAGGGCTGTACCACCTCAGGGTACATGTGGAAAACTGTTTCTTTGAAAAGTTCCTGCACATGGGCAGGCAATGCATAAGGTGGCATCTTAGGTTGGCAGCCTCCCCCTGATGTGTTAGCTATTTGCACATACATGGAAGTCCATCGTTCAGCCCGGACACTGAGGTCCAGCGCCGGGGGCCTTCTGGCGGTTCCCTCCCTGTGAAAATTGAGGCTACAGGGAACCAGGCAGAGGGCCTTCACGGTAGTGGCGCCCGCCCTGTGGAACATCCTCCCATCACATGTCAAGGAAACTTTTAGAAGACATCTGAAGTTCAGGGAAGTTTAATGTTGCATTGTGTTTTTAATATTTGATTTGATTGGGAGCCACCCAGAGTGGCTGGGGAAACCCAGCCAGATGGGTGAGGTATAAATAAGTTGTTGTTGTTGTTATTCTAATTTTGAAAAGTTAAGAGATTACAGACTCTGCAAAGAAGATGCAAAAATATTGACTGTCGTCGCAATTCTGTAGAAATGGCAGAGGTTCCACTGTTTGTGAGGAAATAGCAGGAATGGTATGGGATTTCTAGTAAGGGAGTATCAATGGATTGGAACTTCACAGTGAGAATAAATGATGAGGGCTCCAATCCACCGTCTGATTCTGCGAGGAATCACAAGCCACTCGTCTCGGTTCAAACAGGCATGGCAAGATCCCCTGAACCAGACCCAGACGAGATGAGTGATGCATTCTGAGGTGCTTTCATGCAGTGGCCTTTGTTTATTTGTTTACACTGACTACCTCCCTGTCCTGTCCTCTTGGATGAGCATCTTCTTCTGCACGCCTTCCGTGCCACATCATCTTTGCCACTTCATAATCTTCATGCCGCAAGTATAAAGAGCTGCGCCGAGTGGTGCATAACAGTATTAATAATAGTGATAACACCCACGCCATATCCTCCTTCATTTGAACTTATAATAAAAAAAGCTTTCAATTGCCCACAGTATTCTAGCTCATCAATATTTCCCCCGCCCTCTGTTTCTTTTTAAATCCACATTCATTTTCCAGACCTTGCTTTTGAAAGTCTCTGTTTTTTGGTTCTGCACCCACCGCAAGAGAGTTTGCGAACCAGTGGCTCTCCAGATGTTATTGGAGTCCAGCTCCCACCATCCCTTGCCAGAGGCTGATGGAAGCTGGAGTCCAGTAACATCTGGGGGGAGGACACAGGTTCCTCATCCTTAAACTGTGATGATAAAGTTTATGCCATTGAAATCAGTCCAGAAGCAGCCTTTAAAAAAGCATTAACTGTAAAGTAGTACCTCTGGTACTGGGACGCGGGTGGCGCTGTGGGTTAAACCACAGAGCCTAGGACTTGCCAATCAGAAGGTCGGCGGTTCGAATCCCCGCAATGGGGTGGGCTCCCGTTGCTCGGTCCCTGCTCCTGCCAAACTAGCAGTTCGAAAGCATGTCAAAGTGCAAGTAGATAAATAGGTACCACTCTGGCGGGAAGGTAAATGGTGTTTCCGTGCGCTGCTCTGGTTCGCCAGAAGTGGCTTAGTCATGCTGGCCACATGACCCGGAAGCTGTACGCCGGCTCCCTCGGCCAATAAAGCGAGATGAGCGCCGCAACCCCAGAGTCGGCCATGACTGGACCTAATGGTCAGGGGTCCTTTTATCTTTACCTTTTAGTACCTCTGGTTACGTACTTAATTTGTTCTGGAGGTCCGTTCTTAACCTGAAACTGTTCTTAACCTGAAGCACCACTTTAGCTAATGGGGCCTCCCGCTGCTGCTGTGCCGCCACCGTACAATATCTGTTCTCATCCTGAAGCAAAGTTCTTAGCCCGAGGTACTATTTCTGGGTTAGGGGGGCCTGTAACCTGAAGCGTATGTAACTCGAGGTACCACTGTATTGCATTTTTGGAAATGCTAACTAACTCTAAAGGATAAATCACCCCATTTCTTTTGATGGTCTAGAACAAAAGATTCCACAGGCGAAATGCCGTGGAGCCACCCCCAAGAATAGGAGGTCAAACTCTGTAAAGGCTTCTTCTTCTGTAAGCCCATGTGGAGTTTGCCCAGCTGGGTGTGTGGGTGGGGATATCCTTTCCAGATCCCTCCTCTCACCTGGCTGTGGGGCTTTGCATTGGTTCTTCCCTCGAGGAGAAGATCTCAACATACACACTCCCGGTTTGGTAGCAAAGATGGGTGGTGGAACATCTCCCTTCTTGCCAATCTAGATCAAGGGAAGTAATAGTGCCACTGTATTCTGCTCTGGTCAGACCTCACCTGGAGTACTGTGTCCAGTTCTGGGCACCACAGTTCAAGAAGGACACTGACAAACTGGAACGTGTCCAGAGGAGGGCAACCAAAATGGTCAAAGGCCTGGAAATGATGCGTTATGAAGAACGGCCAGTGGTGTAGCGTGGGGGGTGCAGGGGGGACCGGCCGCACCGGGCGCAACATCTGGGGGTTAGGGTTAGGGGGCGCAAATCCACGGGTTAGGGGGCGCAAATTACTTGCCTTGCCCCGGGTGCTGACAACCCACGCTTCGCCACTGAGAACGGCTAAGGGAGCTGGGCATGTTTAGCCTGGAGAAGAGGAGGTTAAGGGGTGATATGATAGCCATGTTCAAATATATAAAAGGATGTCACATAGAGGAAGGAGAAAGGTTGTTTTCTGCTGCTCCAGAGAAGCGGACACGAAGCAATGGATCCAAACTACAAGAAAGAAGATTCCACCTAAACATTAGGAAGAACTTCCTGACAGTAAGAGCTGTTCGACAGTGGAATTTGTTGCCAAGGAGTGTGGTGGAGTCTCCTTCTTTGGAGGTCTTTAAGCAGAGGCTTGACAACCATATGTCAGGAGCGCTCTGATGGTGTTTCCTGCTTGGCAAGGGGTTGGACTCGATGGCCCTTGTGGTCTCTTCCAACTCTATGATTCTATGATTCAATTGGGGGGCATTCTGCAGAGTTTTGCCACCGGTTCCTTTCTGCCTCTAGAGCTGGGAAGACAGGCAGCAAAGTGTGGTGTCGGCATGTAGATGCCGCCCTGGGGGAAGTACCGCCTGAGGCAGCTGCCTCACCCTGCCTCATGGGTGAACCAGCTGTGAAGCCAAGGTAGCTTGCTCCACTTCTCAACTACATTTCTGACCCACACCTGAAAATCCAGTGTTTCCTGGCTTATTCTTCATAGCCAGGGATGCATGTATGCTGCAGTTCTGTGAAGCATGGAAAAATGCATAGAAAGTTGGATAAGACACAGTAGACACTTAAGAACAGGCTTCCTCAACCCTGGCCCTCCAGATGTTTTTGGACTACAACTCCCATGATCCCTAGCTAGCAGGACCAGTGGTCAGGGATGATGGGAATTGTAGTCTCAAAACATATGGAGGGCTGAAGTTGAGGAAGCCTGGCTAAGAACAAATCTTAATTCTAGTAAGTGTTTTCTTCTGGGGTACTCAAGGGTACGCAGTACTGAAACGTTTTTTTTCTAGAAGAAAAGCACTGATTCTAGTCTTTATGCTTCAAAGTACAGGATATCCCAGGAGCCCAATGGAACAGCTGGATCACAGTGCAACCCTATGCTCTGTAACTGAGGGTGCTTAACTCCCAGTTAAGAGCGCATAGGATTCAAGTTTTAGCTTACTAGCAGTTGGTGTGCACAGCTACTACCCCTTCCCGTGAGAAGCAAAGCAGAATTAATTAAGTAAAAAGCAACATTGTGGAATCGTAACTTCTGCAAAATGAAAGAAATCACACTGATGTGCTTCGTGTTTCATCGGCAGTGTTTCTTGGCACAGAATTTGGATTGGTTTTTTTTCTAAGCACGGGGTACACAGCACAGCAGGACTGACGCAAACCATGGCACTGCCTGAGCTGACCCGCCACTCCTCTTCCTATTCCTTCCTCCTCTCTCCCTCCCTCCCTGCCACTTACTTTTAAATGTTTTGCCAGAAGAAACAGCCCTTTCCTGATGCTATGACTGTTGCTGGAGCTGCTGTTGACACCGGAGAGCCTTTGAAATCACTGCCAACACCAGCCAGGCATCTTCTTGCCCATGGGTAGGCAAACTAAGGCCCGGGGGCCGGATCCGGCCCAATCGCCTTCTAAATCCAGCCCACGGACAGTCTGGGAATCAGCATGTTTTTACATGAGTTAAAATGCATCTCTGGGTTATTTGTGGGGCATAGGAATCCGTTCATTTCCCCACCCCCAAAATATAGTCCGCCCCCCCCAAGATCTGAGGCACAGTGGACCGGCCCCCTGCTGAAAAAATTTGCTGAGCCCTGTTCTTGCCACTATGTGGTCTCCTCTGTGGCTGGCGCCTATAGAGGTTGTGTGCAGAAGCGGCTTTGGGCAGCCACACCCATTCATCTCGGCTGCAACCAGGAAGAGGGCGCCATGAGGGTGCCACTGGTTGGATGAGGAAGTGTGTGCAGGCTCTGGGGTATATGTGTGTGCTGATTTGTCATCCCCAGTCCCCATCACCAGAGGCAACGACCTCATTTTGCCTAATGGGTGGCGCAGGGTACATATTTAGCTTATAAAATGGTGAAAGTAAAGGGACCCCTGACCATTAGGTCCAGTCGTGGCCGACTCTGGGGTTACGGCGCTCATCTCGCTTTATTGGCCGAGGGAGCAGGCGTACAGCTTCCGGGTCATGTGGCCAGCATGACTAAGCCTCTTCTGGCAAACCAGAGCAGCGCACGGAAACACCGTTTACCTTCCCGCCGGAGCGGTACCTATTTATCTACTTGCACTTTGATGTGCTTTTGAACTGCTAGGTTGGCAGGAGCAGGGACCGAGCAATGGGAGCTCACCCCGTTGCGGGGATTCGAACCACTGACCTTCTGATCGGCAAGCCCTAGGCTCTGTGGTTTAACCCACAGTGCCACCCGCATCCCTATTTAGCTTATAAAGTCTCCTAAATAGTCTGTTTTAAAGACTACCCTCTCCATCCACTCAGGGATTTTCACTCAAGGTTAGACATATTACATGTTTAGGGATTGAAATATATTGGAACTTGGCAATGTTTAGAGAGATGTAAATTATCTAACTTAATTATGACTACTTGAAGTCCCACTGGTTTCAATGGCATTACTCTAAAGCAAGGGTCAGCAACCCTTTCCAGCCATGGGCCGGTCCACCGTCCCTCAGACCATGTGGAAGGCTGGACTATATTTTGGAAAAAAACGAATTCCTATGTCCCACAAATAACCCAGAGATGCATTTTAAATAAAAGGACACATTCTACTCATGTAAAAACATGCTGATTCCTTGAAATATATTCAGAGTCGAGAGTGGATTTCATGCTCTTTATTCAGCTCATAGTGGTGAGGAGGAATGAAAGTTTCCCCAAAGTATCTGCTTTATATACATTATTTAGACAATGGGCTGCACGTGATTGGCTAATTCTGGAATTCTCCTGTAGGCCAATCAGGTTGTGGATTCACTTCCATCTGGAGCTGGATTGGGTGGCTCCTGCAGACCAATCATACTCCTGCATTGTTCTAGGACCAATCAGACTGCTGCATTCTGAATCCTATTGTTCTAGGACCAATCAGACTGCTGCATTTTGGATCCTATTGTTCTAGGACCAATCAGACTGTTGCATTTTGGATCCTATTCAACTCAGTACGTAAAATTCCTGGACCGTCCGCAGCCCGGATTGAGAAGGCGATTGGGCCGCATCCAGCCCCCGGGCCTTTGGTTGCCTACCCCTGCTCTAAAGCAATACCCACAAATGCTCATCAATACTTGATTGATATATGACAGTTATACAATCATGGAAGAGCACCCCCCCAATGTTTGCAGGAGAATCTGTGCTTCTGGAACTTTCTCTCTTACTTTTCCTGCTCCTTCTGACCTCGCCTTCGGAATCTTCCCAGCATCGTTCTTGGTGTTGCTTTCTGCTTTAGGCTGCAGTCTTAACCTCACTTGCCTGGGAGTAAGCCCCACTGACTTCAACCAGACTTACTTCCGAGTAGGGCTAGGATTGTACCCTTAGTTAGCATTTCCCCCACAGCCTCAGATTCCAGGGTACTTAAATGTCTGCCTGGCCAATTTGATTAGTCAGTGCATTTTGAACATCATGGTTTCTTCATCTATATTAACTAAAAACAATGCCTCTTCATTTAAGCCTTTCCCATGTTTAGGCTGAAAGAAACTCTCTCTAGTGCAAGCTTTTGACAACCATTAAGTCCAAGCTTACAATGCACTCTGCAATTTATTTATTTACAATGCACAATGCAATTTATTAGGAAATAATGGCCTTTTTATCAAGGGGGGTGGAAACAGTGGCAAGCAGGCATTTTATTTTTCAAAGTATGGTTCTGAGTTGTTGTTTTTTGCTGCCTAAACTGCTTGATTGGCTTTCCTAGTAAGCCATATGCTTTGGACGGTTCGGTAATCTGAGATTTTTTACATCCCCACGGGCATGTCTGTTCGCTGCTTTTATTCCATAACAGTCAAGGAAGTAGATCCTATAATGGGGTCTCCTCTCCCTTCATACGCATGTGGAACTACCATTGACGCTGATGGGACTAATCAGTGTGGACTGAAGGGAGAATAATTTCCATTGTCCTAATCAGCTTTTAAAAAATATTATGACTGAAGGCGTTGCAGTAACCTGGGTAGATGCTTATAAGTACATCTGCAGAATACATCCCCACTGGCGTGACACTGAGCTCGCTCCACTAGGTTTCTGTGGACTGCTTGCTTGAAGTCCCTGCATAGTTCATCCGCAGCTGTACTTTCATAACATGAACGGCCATACAACTGGAATATAAATGAATAGACAAATAGGAGGAATTTGTAAGAAAATGGGAGAGGGGGCAGCCTGCTCCTGTAGTGTGATTATTTCTTCTTTGGTCAGCGATAAAGTGTTCTGCTTCTCGTCCTTTGCTCTCCTACCCATCTGATGAATTCTGAAGTACCCATTAGGTGGTCCTGTTTAGTGGCACAGGAGACGATGTCACCAATGTCACGACCATTTATTAAAAAAAGGGCCTTTTGGCAACAAGATGGAATTGTTCTCCCAGCCTGCGAGGTTTTTTCTTGTTGTTTTTTTACATCTGGCAGATTCCATCTCTTTTGTTTTGCAGTTCTGTTGTTGAGGCTGTTGCTAGGAGAGTTCTTCTTAAGCTTTCCCCCACGCTCTGGTTCCCGGCAGGGACTTGCAGCCGTAGTTCTAGAATTCGGTGGAATCGGATGAGCCGGTCATCTTCCGTTTCCATTTGCCGCTTCAAACGGTGCACATGTAGGGAGAGGAACTAAGTCAAGTGGGTTATTCACAAGATGTACCGTATTGTTTGCTCTATAGGACTCGCTTTTTCCCTCCTAAAAAGTAAGGGGAAATGTGTGTGCGTCTTATGGAGCGAATGCAGGCTGTGCAGCTATCCCAGAAGCTAGAACAGCAAGAGGGATTGCTGCTTTCACTGCGCAGCGATCCCTCTTGCTGTTCTGGCTTCTGAGATTCAGAATATTTTTTTCCTTGTTTTCCTCCTCCAAAAACTAGGTGCGTCTTGTGGTCTGGTGCATCTTATAGAGCGAAAAATACGGTAGCTTTCAGGGGAACAGGCAGGGTCTGTGATGAGTGATAGCACATGCACAGGAATTACTGCAAATGTGCGTTACAGAACTGAAAGCAATTGTGTGCGAGCGCACACCGACTCCAATACCAAGCAAAAACAGTTTGAAACCTGTTCAGTTGTGATGATTCCCCCCAAAGAAAAAATACAGGCAATGAGAGTCTCGCAACAACAATCTATACCCTAAATAAGGAGACTCAAACATATCCAAACAGAAGCACAGCTGCAATCAGAATCAAATTGTCTATAAAGAAGGCACACCATGTCTGAAGATTTGCACCTATTATATAGCTGTCTTGGTTCAAGCTGGAATCTGACAACTTTTCCCTAAGGGGACTAAACCATCAATAACTTGAGAAAGACTCATAGCTGAAATGGACTTTTGAGCGGTGATCCTGAATTCTTGTGGGTTTATGGCAGTGGCGTAGTGTGGGGGGTGCAGGGGGGCCCGGCCGCACCGGGCGCAACATCTGGGGGGGGGGGCACGCTCACACTCGCAGCTCTCTGCCCCTACCTGGCTCACTCACTCTCTCTCACTGCAGTGCTGGCTGTGCGAATCCGATCCGAGCCGCCGGGTCGCCGCCCACTGTGGAGCGGAGGGTGCCAGGCGTGTGGTGCGGTGCGGAGAGAGAGCGAGGGACGATCTGGGGGAGGGACAGTGCAGCGGGGGGGGGGGGGGGCGCAAATTACTTGCCTTGCCCCGGGTGCTGACAACCCACGCCACGACACTGGTTTATGATGTTCATTGTTATTTGGCATTGATTTGTGAACTTGCGTCAGTGTTATAGAGATATTGTTTGGATATATTTGTATCTATTTGAGCTGGCTGCATGCAATACCGAAACAATCTATGCCTTAATAGGAATGTGCAAGCATTCCATCGCCCAGTAAAGAGCATAGCGGTCAACGTTGCCCTTTTTTCAAGGGAAATTCCCTTATTCCGAATAGGATTCCTCGCAAGAAAAGGGAAAAGTTGACAGCTATGGTAAAGAGACAGCAGCTCCAGAGCTCTTCTTTTGGTTCTCCTTCTGTGCTGCTCTGAGTGAGGCCATGGTTTTGCACAGCGTGTCACCTAAACCAGGACTCATGGTTTGTCTCACTCCAGGCAAACCACAAGCTGTAACCAGCGTGTATTCTGGGATTTCGAGCTTGTGGTTTTTCAAGAGGAGACAGACTATGAGCCTGAGCTCTGTTGACACACTTACCTAAACACAGTGTGTGCGTATGTGCACCAAATTTTAGTGTTGCCCAGGGCACCACTGAATTTTGAGGACCCAGTGTGTGCCACTGACAGTTGTTCTTGCTTGCCTGGGGAAAGAGAGGACCCGATTGGAAGTTTGTCCAGAAGAAGTTCCTTTCAGGCTGCAAAATGTGCCCTATTCCTGCTGATTTTGCCCTGAGTATAAATTGGTATTAGCTGTGCCATTAAAAAATAATTGTTGCTTTTCTTTTCCCATGCAGCTCTCCATCACTATGAGCAAAATAACGACCCCGAGGTTTTTATTAATTTCATTTTAATAGAGCAGTGTGCATGTGCAGTTTTACACGCTTATTTTTCACCCTTTGGCTTTGAATCTCTTTTTATCAGTTCCCTTCAGAGCATTTTAACACTTCGTGTGTGTGTGTATGTGTGTGATGAAAAATGGCTATCCCATCTCAGCATGGAAGACTTTGGGGGTTAAGTGGAGGCGGAGAGTTCGGTCTGTCTTTGGCTTGGTGATGTTGGCAGGCTGCCGTGCTCTCCCGAGGGCTAAGTGCAAATATAATACTCAGAATTGAATTTTCTTTAAAAAATCAAATTGGCTAATATTTATTTATTTAAGTTTTTAAAAATGCCTTTTCACTGAAAAAGTCCTCAAGGTGGCTTACGAAACACCATCCACATATTGGATTGGTTCTTTTAGTGCTGGTTGACGGATGAATCTGGGAAGATGGCTCCTAACTGATCTATCTGTATCCTCCTTTTTCTCCCCTTCCCGTAAAAATTGCTTCTTCTGTGTAAGGTGTTTTGAGACACCCACACAAAAATAAATCTAGAAGAGGCTTTTTTAGACAATATAGGGCTGATTGCCCAGGTTGTGCGGGAAAATGTATTTTGTTTCTGCCTTGAACCTTTTAGTGTTCTGCATTCTACGGTTTCTTTTTATTCACATCTCCAGTACAATATTCCAAGGCCATTGTATAACAGCGATTGTTGGATCGTACAAGTGCCTGCTAATGCTTGATATTGTGCTGAACGTTGCAGGGGTCTCTCAAAGTGGTGCTTATCTAGGGCTCTCTTTGCATCCCTTTCTCTCGCTACGGGCTGAAGAGAGTGGTGGAGACAGATGAGGATGTTGCGGGAGTAAGCAGTCTGCAGAATATTTGGCCATAAATGATTACAGTAACAGAGGTTTAGTAAATCACAACAGCTTCATGTGTCAAGATAAAGCCATGATTTTGTCCCCTCCCCATTCTACCACCACCCCAGAAAGTTGCTGAAGTGCAATAGAACGTTACACAAAAGGTACCTGAAAGAAAATGGATTTTTAGGAAGAGAAATAGGGTGCAGTTTTCTTATCGTGGACCAGCCTCATTTGGTTTTCTTTAAATATATGGTGAAGCTATAGGGAGAAATGGACATATTTTGGACACCTTTGCACTAGAGAAGTATAGCAAGAAGCTGCAACAGTTCCGGTCTTGATGTCAGGGACTCTTGCATGGTTGGTTCACGTTGCAAAATTCTGCAAAATTCTAACGACGATAACAGAGATATAGAGCAGGAAGCTAAATCTCTGGAGTTATGGTGCAGTCAGGTGCAGGCGAGGAGCCCTACTCCAACAGCATTCATGTTGAAATTAGTACAGTGGTACCTCGGGTTACATACGCTTCAGGTTACAGACTCCACTAACCCAGAAATAGTGCTTCAGGTTAAGAACTTTGCTTCAGGATAAGAACAGAAATCGTGCTCCGGCGGTGCGGAGTGTAGTGATTAAGAGCAGTAGACTCGTAATCTGGTGAACCGGGTTCGCGTCTCCGCTCCTCCACATGCAGCTGCTGGGTGACCTTGGGCTAGTCACACTTCTCTGAAGTCTCTCAGCCTCACTCACCTCACAGAGTGTTTGTTGTGGGGGAGGAAGGGAAAGGAGAATGTTAGCCGCTTTGAGACTCCTTCAGGTAGTGATAAAGCAGGATATCAAATCCAAACTCCCCTTCTTCTTCTTCTTCTTCTTCTTCTTCTTCTTCTTCTTCTTCTTCTTCTTCTTCGACCAGTGCGTCTTCCTCCTAGGAAAGTGTGTAGAGGATTGCAGCCTAAAACACACAAAGACACAATGACCTCTCCCTAGCTGTGGCTAGCAAGATGCTTCTGAGATTTTTATTTCTTTCTTTAGCAAGATCTAGATACCGCTTGATTAAAAAATACCTCCAAGAGCACGAAGGTACCAGCTCTCCCCCATTTCAAGGCGAAACAGAAATATATTGGTCCCTGAAAAGCAGAATATTGCTCCTCTGAAATGAAACTTCAGCTGTATGTTCCTCTTGGCTGCGTGAGAAGACTTCTAATTTCCCTTCCCTCAGTGCCTATCAATTTCATGTGAACACGGTGACCTAAATTCCTAAATGGAGGGGTGGGCGTGTCAGGCAGTGCTGTTCACACTTTCCCCTTTTATTTTTCTGTCTGGACAGATTTCTAACCTCCTTTTTTAAAAAATAAGCAACAACAGCCGCCTAGCTCTCATCATTTGAGAACATTCAGGGAGATGAATGAGTTGGCTTGGCAACGAAGGAGCATCAGGAGCTTGGGCAACCACTGAGTGGCTGCTCGGTGGTTGGCTCGCTTTGTAGCAAGTCACACAAATATGATAACATTTTAGTTTCTTGGCTTCCACTGTGGCTACACATTGATTATGAGCAGGAGGGTTTTAGGGAAGGAAGTAAAGTTTTCCAATCATTGGTACAACTCATGAAGTCTGAGCAGGGAGAGAAAATACTGGATGTGGATTGCTAAGTTCATCACTCTTGATATTTTCCCATTTCTCGATATATTTATTCTCTGTCAATGTTTGACTGACTACGCATACAGGAACGGGACTACAGTTGCTCACCGCTGCTGGTGCCTCCCTCCGCCCTGTTCAGGTCAAGGCAATGGAGGGGTTTCTGTGCATACAAATGGTACACATAAATATTTTACCTCCATGAAAATGGACATTGCTGATTCACACCAAATTGACCCACCCACACCCTTCAGCACTACCCTTGTATAAGACGAGCCCCAATTTCAAACCTATGTTTTTGGTAAAAAAAATCCCACCTAGTCTTATACATGGAAAAATACGGTACTCCCTTGATTAGAATTAAATGTTGCATTTCTGAACAGTTGGAATTGTCAAAAGGGCCTTTTTGTTTGTTCAGGAACAGAGGCTGTCCTGACTAGTGCATTTCATAGCTCTGGAACCTGATAAAAAGGGTAGACTGAGCTTGATTATTATTTCCTCTCTTCAGGCAGGTATGATTTGAAAGTGAAACAGAGTCCCATAGGCAGTAAAATGATCATCTAGCCTGGATAGCACACAGGCTGTCTACAATTCACATTCATTGCTAATCTACTTACAGGCTTGGTTGGTAAACCTTTTGGCTCCATCCTTGGGTTTGGTATTATTATTATTATTATTATTATTATTATTATTATTATTTCCATACATTTCTTCATCCAGGGACCACAGGGCGGTTTACAATATAATGAGCAAATTTCCTAAGATTTTTGTTTCTTTGGAAATTAAAGGAGCATCTTGCTTTCCGATGGGAGTATTTTATGGGGGATAAACAAAGGGGTTTGATGCAACTCATGAGATCCTTTTGATAGATATTCTGTTGATCTCATCAGAATTTTTGTTGTGATGAAATCCCAAGAACACAAAAAAAGTTTAGCGGCAGGAAGTGAAGGAAGGAGCGATGAGGACTCAGAGTTCCAAGAGGGAGGGCAAGGTATTCTATCTATGACTTGTCAGAAAAATAAATTACTAACATGTTACAAAAACACCTGGAGTGTGTAACACTCTGTTTCTTATTTGATGGGCTGAGATTGGGAGAATCCAATAAGGAAACCCTCATGCAATACCCACATGGCAGAAGATATATGTTTGATAGACCGTGCCCATTTTTTAATTATTATTTTTAAAGATTGGTTAGCAGATGATTGCTAAGAAGTCTGTTCAGTGTGGTCCCAAGGCAGCTCACGCATCAGTTCAGACTGGATATACACAAAAAAAAATTAACTCGTTTTGTACTGATCCAGAGAACTGAAATAGGGTACGGTGTGTAGGTGGCAAAACATAACATAACATTGTGTGGGAGTCATTTCATTATTTTTTTAAAAATAATATTTATTAAATGTTTAATAGTTACAGAAAGAAAAAAAGTGAAAAAATAATAAAAAATTTAACAAACAATACATCAAAAATAAAAAGAGAAAAACAGTACAACAAAACAACAAGAAAAAGCAAAAACATTTAAAAACACATCCAAATTTTCATATCTTTATCTTTCATTTGCTTGTTTCCTCGACTTCCTCACACCTCCCTTTTTTGTATTCTAGTTCAAATTAGCTGGTTCAGCAAATCCTCTCCCTCTTTCTCAATTTTTTGTTCTATAATTTATCTTGACACAATCTAACTTTACATTTTCCACTTTAGCCCTTTAACAATCAGTTTTTACATAATTCTTAATAGCATTTCTGCTAAAACCATATAACTTCATTCCAGTATTCTTCTAACATTCATTAATTTTGCAATATTTCTGTAAATATACTTTAAATTTTTTCCAATCTTCTTCCATCGACTCTTCTCTCTAGTCTTGGATTCTGCCGGTCATTTTCGCCATTTCCATGTAGTCCATCAGCTTCATCTGCCACTCTTCCCGGGTGGGTAGATCTTGTGTCTTCCAGTACTTTGCAATGAGTATTCTTGCTGCTGTTGTGGCGTACATAAAAAAAGTTCTATCCTTCTTTGGCACCAATTGGCCGACCATGCCCAGGAGAAAGGCCTCTGGTTTCTTCAGGAAGGTATATTTAAATACCTTTTTCATTTCATTATATATCATCTCCCAGAAGGTCTTAATCCTTGCGTGTGGGAGTCATTTCAAACTTGCCTGTAGACCATGTGACAATGTTTTGCAGGCTCTGACACTATGGTTTTGTTGAGTTTCAGCTTACACTCTCGCAAGTTGCCTCAAAGGGATTTGTATCCTTAAAAGTAGGATTTACAGTGACGATTCTGAATAGAGGAAACCATGACCATGTGAGACATGCACCTCATTTTATTTCCCCTTTCACTAATGCAAGTTTCAGCTCAGTCACAATGAAGGTGGGATAAAGCTATAAGGGATCGTTCTTTGTAAATCAAGTATATATTAGAATACTTCTCTAGCCGCTCTTCTGTGTCTCCCCCGTTAGAAAATAAAGGAGCACCTTGCCTGCACATTTCTGTGTCTGCAACAGAAAATATTATTTTTCTCTTTCAGCTCAAGAGATTTCCCATTAGATTTCAAGAGAGCACGTGTTTTGCTTCTGGTGCTTCTGAGTCACACGGAGTACTCCTTGAAGCAGAATGGCAACACTTAAAATCTTGTTGATCTACCAATAGCAATTCAGTTCCTAAGAATTTGGAAATGTCTGAAAGGCTTTTGCGAGGAAATGAATTTGGCTTGACGCAAGCATATCTGAAAGCTGCCAGTAATTTATTTCTTATTTAATGAAAGCAATATATATATGAATATATATGCATATATGAAAATATATATGAAAGCCAATGATCTGGGAACATTAAGGTGGTTCACAGCCATAAATACAACAGTATCCACCACTTAGTAAAGACCTATATATGGGTCCTGAAGACCTAAGTAAATACAGTGGTACCTCGGGTTACAGACGCTTCAGGTTACAGACTCCGCTAACCCAGAAATAGTACCTCGGGTTAAGAACTTGGCTTCAGGATGAGAACAGAAATTGTGCAGCAGCAGCAGCGTGGTGGCAGCATGAGGCCCCATTAGCTAAAGTGGTTAAGAACAGTTTCAGGTTAAGAACGGACCTCCAGAACGAATTACGTTCTTAACCCGAGGTACCACTATACATAAGTTTTCAATAAGCAGTGAAAGCAGATTACTGTGAGTAAATCAAATCTCTGAGGGGATGGGAGCCACAGCAGAGAAGACTGCTCCCTTAGTCACAGAAACATGGACACCTGCAAATTGTCATCTAACTGGGAGGGCCTCTGATCTGTAATAAAACCCAGTCTCTGAAGCTTTGCAGAGAGATTGGGATTCTTGTATCCATGGCAATTGGTTAGCTCTGTCAGGTAGCATGAAAACAATCACCGTACTTTTCCATGTATAAGACTAGGGTTTTTTTTTACTTTAAAATAAGGTTAAAAATCTGGGGGATAGTGCATATGCCCATTTTCTAAATATGGGGTCCCCAAAAGGAGGGGGCGTATTATACATGGGGGTATCTTATACACAGAAAAATACAGTAAATCTGCATTTGTGGGATTTGAGTTGAAGAAGGGAGTGTATTCTCATTGGTAGAACACACATTTTGTTGTGCAGAAGGGAGGCACAACTAAACAGATCAAGTAGGAGACAATGTCAAAGATTCCCAGATCCCAGAGAGCAATGAGTAAACATAGACATATATGTATGGCAGTGGCGTAGCGTGGGTTGTCAGCACCCGGGGCAAGGCTAGTAATTTGCACCCCCAACCCATGGATTTTTGCCCCCTAACCCGTGGATTTGCGCCCCCTAACCCTAACCCCCAGATGTTGCGCCCAGTGCGGCCGGCCCCCCCTGCACCCCCCACGCTACGCCACTGATGTATGGCAACTTTTTATGCTTACCACTCAGGCCCTCTGCTCTGTAGGACAACCCAGGGCATTCAGACGTATACTCAGGGTCTGCATTTGGGGCAGAAGGCCAGGGACCCCACTTGGCACAATATGCGCGAGGCTCCCCCAAATTCACCAGGGTTGGCATGCCATATTTTGAAGTAATTGAAGTGATAGATATTATCATCTAAAGACAGCCTCCTCACAGGGCCTAGCCAGGGACTTGGGTGGTGCTGTGGTCTAAACCACTGAGCCTCTTGGGCTTGACGATCAGAAGGTCGGCTGTTCGAATCCACGTGACGGGGTGAGCTCTCGATGCTTGATCCCAGCTCCTGTCAACCTAGCAGTTTGAAAGCATGCCAGTGCAAGTAGATAAATAGGTACCACTGCGGCGGGAAGGTAAACGGTATTTCTGTGCGCTCTGGTTTCCATCACAGTGTTCCATTGCACCAGAAGCAGTTTAGTCCTGCTGGCCACATGACCAGTCTGTGGACAAACGCTGGCTCCCTTGGCCTGAAAGCAAGATGAGTGCCGCAACTACACAGTCGCCTTTGACTGGACTTAATTGTCCAGGGGGTGCCTCTCAGGGCCATTAAGACAAGCACTCTCCCCTCACAGGCCATTAAACCCAGAGTCTAAAATTATCTGAATATACCACAAGCATTGGCTCTTGTACATAAATTTGTAGATTGTCCTTTTCAAAGCAAGCGCCTTCCCTTCCTTACTCAGTGAAAGGGAACACTGGCACCAAACTGGGAGGGGTGGCTAACACCCCAGAGGACAGGATCACACTTCAAAACGACCTTGACAGATTAGAGAACTGGGCCAAAACAAACAAGATGAATTTTAACAGGGAGAAATGTAAAGTATTGCACTTGGGCCAAAAAAATGAGAGGCACAAATACAAGATGGGTGACACCTGGCTTGAGAGCAGTACATGTGAAAAGCATCTAGGAGTCTTGGTTGACCACAAACTTGACATGAGCCAACAGTGTGACGCAGCAGCTAAAAAAGCCAATGCAATTCTGGGCTGCATCAATAGGAGTATAGCATCTAGATCAAGGGAAGTAATAGTGCCACTGTATTCTGCTCTGGTCAGACCTCACCTGGAGTACTGTGTCCAGTTCTGGGCACCACAGTTCAAGAAGGACACTGACAAACTGGAACGTGTCCAGGGGAGGGCAACCAAAATGGTCAAAGGCCTGGAAACGATGCCTTATGAGGAACGGCTAAGGGAGCTGGGCATGTTTAGCCTGGAGAAGAGGAGGTTAAGGGGTGATATGATAGCCATGTTCAAATATATAAAAGGATGTCACATAGAAGAGGGAGAAAGGTTGTTTTCTGCTGCTCCAGAGAAGCGGACATGGAGCAATGGATCCAAACTACAAGAAAGAAGATTCCACCTAAACATTAGGAAGAACTTCCTGACAGTAAGAGCTGTTTGACAGTGGAATTTGCTGCCAAGGAGTGTGGTGGAGTCTCCTTCTTTGGAGGTCTTTAAGCAGAGGCTTGACAACCATATGTCAGGAGTGCTCTGATGGTGTTTCCTGCTTGGCAGGGGGTTGGACTCGATGGCCCTTGTGGTCTCTTCCAACTCTATGATTCTATGATTCCATGATTCTATGATTTTAACTACTCTATTCTTCTTACCCAGTGGGCAAAGCAAGCGTGACGTTGAATGTAGCCTAATGGAAAACGGGTACTTGGTTCTTGCCCAGGAAGGGCCTGCTGTGTTGAGTTAAGGCCTGTATCTTCCCCGTCCAAGTCCAACAATAATTTTCAGAGCTGGCATCAGAGGAGAGCCTGTATTCATCTGGCAGATTAGGGATAATTGACTTAGCTCTCGGCTGATTTCAGTCCATCGTGAATTAGTGGGTTCTTAAATATGACAATGATGTGGCTGACAATTCAGATATGGAATGAAATGCTTTGGTTGGAATCCATCCCATCATTAATTTTAATCTCTCCTTCCCATTTGCCATATTTCCCCCCGACTCTCATCTAATGCCGTTATGAATTAAACGGGTGACTGCACCAAGTGAAAAATCTGAAGTGACAGAAGCAACAGGCTCTGGAATGCTTCATTAGAATTTGGCATGGAAGAAAATGGTCAGCTTTGGAGTAAGTAAAAGGAAAGCAAACTTGAAACAGCTGAGCATTAGAAAAAAAAATATTGTATTGCCTTCTGGCTATTCTGTGTAAAACCAAATACCACTGAAGTAGAATGTATTTTCCTGATGAAGTCATCCTAACATCCAGATGGTGTGTTTCTATGGGAGGGGAAAGGCTCTCAGAATCTCTCAGGCACGGATCTCACAGTTGCCATAACCAATCTGAAAAGGGTGATCACATTAGCTAGCTAAAAATTATCATAGCATAATTACAGGGATTTCAGTTCATCTTTCCTGAGGAGCTCTTCCCCGGTTTAAGGTTTATTCATGTCTGAGGACATTTTGGAGAGCTTAAGGCATGAGGTTTGATTCCAGACGTTTACAGGATTAATTTTATAGGAAAATGTAATCCCTCGATAAATCACCCTGGTTATGGATTCTTCTAAATCTCTCTCACACACTTATATATACACACAGAGAGATACAACCACATACTGTTAGTGTTTCATGGAAAAATAACATGGTTGCTACCAGTCACTTTGAGGTAACGTTTACTAGGTAAAATTGATGATGTAAACTTGCTTCATGATGCATAAATGGTAATGCCTTCTAGTTATGCAGAATGTCCCTAAGCCTCCTGATCTGATTGGGATCAACTGACCAGTTAGAACCAGAATTGTAAAACTGGTATCTCTATCGCCAGTCTGAACAGATATCAGATTGGCTGTTGATGGTAGCAAACACTGCAGAATGGAATCAGCAGGCTCACCCTCCTGGTGTCTCTCTCCTGGTCATCTAGGTCATCCAGATAGTTGGTCAGAATGGTCTCAGTGCCAATACTGGGCTAAAACTCTGATTAAAATAGGCCTAGAAAATTGGTTTCATCCAAGAGAACCTGGGTCTGGGTCTGATTCTGGAAACTTTCTCAGGAATAGGGCATTTGCTACTGCTCTGTAGTTATTCAAACCTTCAGTGCCCATGGAAGGTTTCTTCTGCAGAAGCCTCACCACAGCCAGTGTAAGGCAACACAGGACCATTCCCTTCAAGGCATTCCCATTCCCAACAAGGCATTTATAACCTCTTTGGTCCAACCAAGCTCTTCCCTCCCTGATAGATTTTGAAAGCAATGAAGGCCAAGGACCCAGCATGCAAGTGGGCCCATTAACCCAACCTAGGACCTTGCCCACATCCTCAAGCCACATAAAATGAAATTCATCTATCAATATCACATTCCAGACATCTCCACGGATTCACTGGCTATAACTGCGGAACCTAAATCACAATGGATACAAGTGATTTCATCCTCAAAATGACTTGCAAACTAGCCACATTGAGCCACTGATAGTTCCAGTATTGTGGGAGGGCTGATGCCAGGTTCCAATGCACCTCATTTTGAGATGGGTCTAGTATCAAGTCAGTGTTGGCTTTACAGTGGTACCTCGGGTTACAGACTCTTCAGGTTACAGGCTCCGCTAACCCAGAGATAGTACCTCCGGTTAAGAACTTTGCTTCAGGATGAGAACAGAAATCGTGCTCCAGCGGTACGGCGGCAGCAGGAGGCCCCATCAGCTAAAGTGGTGCTTCAGGTTAAGAACAGTTTCAGGTTAAGAACGGACCTCCGGAACGAATTAAGTTCTTAACCCGAGGTACCACTGTACTTAAAATGTAACACCTATTTCCGAGTGGGTGATGTTTGCATTTTGAGTCTGCCTCCCTCCCCACTCAAACTTCATTAGCACCTCTAATTAAATGGCCTCTACATCTAAATTAGGGGTGTGAATGGAATGCATTTGCTTTAGGGTTTCGGAAAATGGGCTGGTAGATCTTTCATTTCTTTGACCCTCTCTCTCCAGAACACCAAACTGTCCCCTACTGGTGACCACTTATACACAACAACAACAACAACAACAACAACAACAACAACAATTTATTTATACCCTGCCCATCTGGCTGTGTTTCCGCAGCCACTCTGGGCGGCTTCCAACTGAATATTAAAATACAATAACCTATTTAAACATTAAAAGCTTCCCTAAACAGGGCTGCCTTCAGATGCCTTCTAAAAGTCTGGTAGTACATACCTTCCCCTGCTTCCAATACGCAGACACATCCTGACTCTGACACATGCATTCTCAAACCTCAGGACCTTGAAGAAAAAGCCCCCATCCAGCACGCAGATCATGCTACCACCTGCCATGCATCCTGTGTTATGTGCCTATGAATGGTGTCCATGATCTCACCAGGTCACCATTCCCCAGCAACTCTTGGTCTCTCACCAAGAAGGTCACACACACACGGTCCCGGGTGTTTCTCTTTCACACCCAGGAATCGATCCCACCAACATTTGGACCCTCACCCTAGTGTCTCCTCCCTAGGGGAGCACTATTGTGCTTGTGTCCTCCTGGACTTCATTGGTTGGCCACTGCAGGAAACAGCATGCTGATCGGCATAGAGTTTTGGTCTGATCAGTGGCATAGTGTGGGTTGTCAGCACCCGGGGCAAGGCAAGTAATTTGCGCACCCCCCGCTGCACTGTCCCTCCCCCAGATAGTCCCTTGCTCTCTCTCCACACCGCACCGCATGCCTGGCACCCTCCCCTCCACAGTGGGCGGCGACCCGGCGGCTCGGATCGGATTCGCACAGCCAGCACTGCAGTGAGAGAGAGTGAGTGAGCCAGGTAGGGGCAGAGAGCTGCGAGTGCGAGCGCGCCCCCCCCAGATGTTGCGCCCGGTGCGGTTGGCCCCCCCTGCACCCCCACGCTATGCCACTGGGTCTGATCCAGTAGGCCTCTTCTTTCAGCATTAACTCTTTTGCTATAAGACATCCTCCTCCCTCTGTAAATTCAATTAAAACAGCCCTCCTTCATCTTGGGGAATTAAATTTCTGCATGAATTTAGTGCAGTGTTGATAGGCAACGTGATTACACCTTGCATTTATTAAACAGCTACATTTTCTTGCATCTCAAAGGATCCAGACATGTCTAGTGAACAGTCCACATGAAGCATTGTGTGATGCAAAAGGGCAGCCATGGGGCATTTAGCAGTGAAATTACCTAAGTTTGAAGAGCACAGTTTAAAGAATGTGTCCTGGGAGAAACCACTGAGATAAGGAAAGTGAATTTGCTTTAGAGCTGCGGGACCTGAGCCTGCTAGGAGAAGGGAGAGATGTTGTTTGGATTCAGCAGAAAATAACTCGATGCAACCAGCAACCAGCATGAAATCAAGTTTAGACTATTCTGTACTTTGCATATTCTGAGGAGAGCTTGTTTCATGGCTTCTTTTTTATGAAGTGGTAAATTCACTGTTTAGGTGACCTAGAAAACCACTTGCGGGGGGGGGGGGGGGAGAGCCAGAGAAGGATAGCAAGAGCAGCACTTTAAAACAGCCTCATTCTTTGCATCTTTCAAAAGATACTTAATGTTGTAGAACACCCACTGTGCTGAAGTTACTGCAGGTTTACAGATGGGTGAATTGAGGGGCACGTGTTTAATGACAAGGCTCAGATGGTGCTTTATTTATAGAGAAAGGTTTTTTTTTTTTTTGTAAGGTGCCAGGCTGCCCTTATAATTTAAGACAGAGAATTATGGGTAACACGTTTAGAAGCTGTAGCGGGTGCAGAAAATAGTACCGTAACTCTTGGCTGGGTTGTCACTATTGCCTTCCTTGCAAGTGCAATTCAAGGTGCTTCTGAAACCCTTATTTGGGGAGACCCCACAACATTTGCATGGCCCAAATAATTCCATACTGTCCCATTATGTAGTCCTTCTCTCCCCCCCCCCCCGAATTGTCTCTTAGCAATCTCCTATGTTCAAGACCTCAATAAACTCTCACAATAAACCCAAAGGCAAGATTTGGATTTGGAGGGCAGATTTTTTCTATAGCTGAAGTGGGCAATGTGAACATGAAGGAGAACCACACTACTAAAGAGTGTAGGATGAAAGGGTCACTGAGTAAGGGAAAGTTACCTCCTCATGAAATGGGGTGGGCAGGATGCTCATATTAATTGGGATGGCTCAAAAGCCTAGCAGGTATCTTGGGTGATGAAACCAGGGCAATCTTTGGGGTTGTAATCATATTTCACAGCTCTTTTCCTTGTGAAGGAGTGGTTAAGGGTGACTAAGTTTAAATTCAGAACATGAGGTCTTCTGTTCTGGTCCCACGGGTCATAATGGGGTCAGTGCAGCAAGGCAGGCCAGTCATTACAGCACCAAGGAGAGCTCCTAATATGACACTTCCTCCAGTAATGTCTGGGTCAAGGCTGAAGCATTTTAGACCTTCGCATCCAGACCCCTTCCATTGTCCCACTCCTCCTGGAACCTAGTACTCTATCCCTCCATGAATGTATGCCAAACAAGATGCCTGCATTGGCTCACAAGATCTGAGAATGTGATGTCCTTAGAGATGAGTGTGATGGTCAACCCAGGGGCTGCAGTATCTGGTCCAGGCATGGGCACCTTTCACTGGGGGGTTCTCTGGTTCAGTGGTGGTGCTCTGGTCCAAAGGACGTCAGCTCCTCTGTCAGCACCACAGCCTCTGTATCTGGCTCTATCTGGACTGCAGGGTCCTGGCACTCTTAGACATTTTAAAGATTTGAATTGAAGATAGGGAAAGGCATGTCTAGAGTAATTCTAGGATGGAAATAAAGGAGCCTTCTCACTGTCTGGATCTGGTTACCATGTCACGAAGATCCTGTGATACAAAAAGATCACAGGCTTGGGCACATGGCAACAGTGGGGTGGGGAGGGTAGTTACCATTTTTAACTACTTTCCTTTGACACATACATTCAGAAACTTCATATGGAGACCTTTAGGCAAGTGAAGAGAACTTGTTTATACCACTTTGGGTCCCGGGGGGGGGGGGGGTCTAGAAACTCCTTGCCAAGGTACAGTCAGGAGCCGATTAGGCTGCAAATCTTCAAAGGTCCCTTGGGGGGAGGCTTAAAGAGGCTCTGATTCCCACAATCTGCTTCTATCCCAGCAGCGCTGAATGTTCCATACTGTTGTGCCTAGAGCTCCTCCACATTTCTGCGACATGCACAGTTGATTTGTTTGGCTCAGCGGTGTTACACTAATTGCTGCTGGATTTCAGATCCCAGCGTCTCTAACTAGTGGTTAAAACCTCTTGAGTAGGTATGTCAGTAACATGCTGCTGTGACATTCTTAGGGGGTGGAGAATTACTGCTGGGCATGTCTCTCTCTCTCTCTTGGATCCAGCATTGTGCATTCAGAGATGTGTGAAGTCGGCGGTGAGTGCTGCCGAAGGGAGAGATTCAAGGGCAACTAATTGCCTGCTTAGAAAAGCTCTCATCCCACAAGGGGAGAATTGCTGCTGCTGCTGTTCTTGCTGCCTAGAACACTCACCAGCAAGATCATCATGACAGAGGCAAGCAACAGAAAAGAAGGATTTAAAAAATGCCGGAGTGCCACCTTCAGCATTGATGGCTATAGCTTCACAATTGGTGAGCCCCTTTGTGTGGGTGTTTCTTCTTCTTCTCTTATCCTTTTGTCTCAAGTAGGAAACAGGGGTGGATGAGGGGGCTTGTCCTAGATGCCTCTTGGACGATGCTACTGCCCTCCTGTAACTTTTGCTTTGCTCTGTCGCTCCTGCCGCTTTTTGACTTCCTTTTATTCAGGAAAGGTGCCTTGCCCTGAACCACCGCGCTCTTGTAATGTTTTTGGCATTGCTTTGGCAAGAGGTATGCAGAACTTTTGTTTCGTCGGCAGCCCTTATCTCAGGAAAGCCTGTGTTTTTGGGATTACATATTGTCAACTTGCTTGCTGTATTTCCTTCCTACAAGCTCAGGAACACAGAAGCTGTGTGTTTGTGTGTGTGTGTGTGTGTGTGTGTGTGTGTGTAGTTTCTTTGTTTTTCCTTACTTGTGAGCTTTAAGTAGGTTACCAAGCTTCTGTAAACCCATGGTCACTGACACAGCAAACCAGATCTTTCCTGATATTCCCCTTGTACCACGTAAACAGAAATGAAGTGGAACTGGAAATGGAAAGAGACAAATCACATCCATTCTCCTCAGTCCCTGCTGTAAACAGTGGCTCATTTCTGAAAAGAGGTCAGTGTGGAAAACAGGTCTTCTGCTTGCACCTGATCCCAAAGACCTGGAGGCTGGTTGTGGTTACTCAAGTGCTGGGAGACACTCTGCACAACCTCAGATGAACGTTGATCTTGGCGATCATTTCTGTACTCTAAGAGCATTGACAAAAAGGGGTCCAGAACTGAGCCGTGCCTCCTATCAAGCCCTCTAAGGTGGACTGAGCCCTTTAAACCTAAGACCACTTTGTCCCACTCTGTCTTTTTGATGGAGAGGGGGGAGCAAAATTGCTCAGAGCCACAGGTTCTTCCTCCCTCCTGCTTTCTGTTCCCTTATCAACCCCACTGTACAGTAGTTAGACTCCTAGGCTGAATTAAGCAGGCTGTTCTTTTGAAATTTTACGTCTGACTGAACTCCACTATGCAAATCTCTGCAAACCTTAACAAAGCAAGCTATCTTGCTGACTTAATTTTAGTTTGCAATCCGAGTGGCCTATTTATGAAGAACAATTTCACTTTCATGCCTTCTCCTATATCTAATGGCCAGCTGCTGATTGTGTTGTGCTTATTCTTTGCTGCTGTGGGTTGATGTTGATGTAAATAGCACAGGAGCTTCAGGCTAGATGGAGAGCTTAAAGGTTCTTGGTAGCATGCAAGAACTTTTGTCATGGTCTTTCTGCTGTCTTACATGCTGCATTCTACAGTTATTAAAAATGATGCCATCTGTGGGAGTCACTTCAACATCAGAACATGTGCTTTTTTTGGGGGGGGGAATTGTTGTAGCCGCATGGAATTGACAGTTTCTTACCCATGTAGGAATCTGAGGATTAATATTGTGTGTGTGATCTTGAACTGAACACTAAAGCAACAATCCTAGACACACTTACCTAAGAATAAACTCCATTGAAAACAGTAGGACTTACTTTTGAGTAGGGGTTACGCTGTAAATAGGGGTTATGCATCAAAGACTAGATGGTCCAGATAAATCATGCTCCTTCAAACATGATGTATTAGGATGACTAAAGTGACATGTTTATAATTGCATTATTTTGGTGTTTCTATTTTGGGGCTGTTGAGGTAGCCATGGGGCATGGCTTTCAGCACATTTAGACTCCACTGATTTCAAGGAGTTAAGCTTGTGTCTAATTCTCCTATTCAAACCAATGATATGTGCTGTCTGATGCCCTCTGTGTTTATTCAAAAAGTAAGCACCTTTAAACTAAGGTGGGACTTGCTCTCAAGAGTGTGCACATAAGACTGAAACCCAAACAGCACAATCCTGTGAAATTTGACTCAGATGCAAGGCCTGTTGTGTTCACAATGTGTCTTACCTCTCGAGTCTGTATGTGCATATGATTACAGTCCAAAGTGCTTAATTTTGGCTAGATCATGCCCATGGTTAAAGTTAAATTCTTATGTATATACAACCCACCCCAAGTATCTGCCTTTTACTTAACACCCTCGTTGAGTGTGGTTGGAATATGTCCTTGAACTGATAAGGACTCTTGCTTGCCTGGCTGCAGGATAGAGAGGTGTGTGTGTGTGGAATGAGCCTGCTGTGCAGAAGTAAAGTTTTCATTCCTTGCTCTACGCACTTTTTTGCCCCTGGCCCCTGCCCATGTGCTTGCCAAAAGGGAAGGCTGTCTAAAGAATTCCCCCCATATCTGCTCTAACTGGATGCCCACCTCAGTTAGGATCAAGTCTTTGCGTGGGCTACGCTGCCTTTATAGCATCAAGATCTTTGCCTGCCTGCCTGCCTCTTCTCATCCCTCTGAACTTTGCAGTCAGACAGCCCCGAGCAAGCTTGTCACATTCAAGTTGGAAGGAACTCTAGCGGATAAATTTAGCAGCTCGGAAGAGAATGCAAACACAAGTGGGACGTTTATGCTTCCAAAAAGAAAAGAATCACGAAAACTACGGGCCAGACTCACCCTTTGTCTAAAGTGTCCAAGATGGGTGTTTAATTCACAACAGCCTTGTGTGGCAAGCTTGACAGAGGCGGTGACTTTGCCAAAGGCCACCAGTGAGCTTTGTAGTTGGATAGTGGTATGAGCTTGGCTTCTTGCATCCAGGGCTTCCATGTTGCCAGTTTCTTTATAGCATCCCAGCTCAGCTGATTTCAGGGCCAGCAATGTTATTTGGCAGATTGATGCAAGTGCGTCAGGGAGCAGCCGTGACTGCTGTGTACAACACACAGTCTATCTTGTGTCCCAGTGTGGGGTGGTGGCAGTTGTGGAGAATCTTTTCCTGCCCTTTAAGCAGCACAATCTCTCGAGCAGCTCAGATTCATATGTGATGTTGAAGGACATCTGACAGCCATCTCGTCCCATCTCCTCAAATGAGGCAGACTTTTCCCCAAGCACACATTTTTGCTGGTAGATTAACTTTGGGTTTCCTTAACTTTTGATACCTGGGTTGAAACAGGAGGCATACTTCACTTTAATTCTCAAATATCTATCTCTCTTTCTATCTTCTCCACCTCCCAGAACAATAGACAAGCATTCAGACAATATATGTTCACAAATGGGAAAGAGCGTGGGGTGAGGGGATATGGGAGGCAATTTCAGCAGCTGTACTTTCTAGGATGTTATCTTCCCTCTCCTTGCTTACCTGTCTCTGTGGTGCTCTTTCCAGGCAACCCCCCCCCCCCAGTTGCTGAAGCGGAGTAGGGTTGGGTTTGGGGCATTTGTGTCTCAAGGCGAGGTACCTGCTAGGGTTCTAGGAAGCAAAGTGTGAGCGATGTGCTCTTGTTCCTATGTGTGTTGTGAGGTTGGTCTGTACTACTACTACTGCTACTACTACTGCTACTACTACTAATTGTACCCTGCCCATCTGACTGGTTGGCTCCCAGCATATACAAAAACATAACGAAACATTAAACATTAAAAACTTCCCTATACAAGGCTGCCTTCAGATGTATTCTAAAGGTTATATAGTTACTTATCTCCTTGACATCTGCTGGGCATTCCACAGGGCGGGCGCCACTACCCAGAAGGCTCTCTGCCTGGTTCCCTGTAACCTCACTTCTCACAGTAAGGGAACCACCAGAAGGCCCTCGGAGCTGAACCTCAGTGTCTGGGCTGAACGACATTGGTGGAGATGATCCTTCAGGCAGAAAGATCTGAGGCCGTTTAGGACTTTAAAGTTCAGCACCAACACTTCTGCCCAGAAATGTACTGGGAGCCACTGTAGGTCTCTCAAGACTGGTGTTATATGGTCCCAGCAACCACTCCCAGTTACCAGTCTGGCAGCCGCATTCTGGATTAGTTGTAGTTTCTGAGTCATCTTCAAAAGCCGCCCCACATAGAGTGCATTGCAGTAGTCCAAGCGGGACATAACTAGAGCATGCACCACTCTGGTGAGACAGTCCGCGGGCAGGTAGGGTCTCAGCCTACGTACCAGGTGGAGCTTTGTGTGAAAAGTGCTCTTTCTCCTTCTTTCCCATCTTCAACTCCCCCTTGTGAACTCTTTAAGTATGCATGACACAAAGCCAGAAAGCTTTGTCCCCAAGCTACATACTCTTTTACTTGAGTTATGGTCACCCTGTTTAGGAGGCGTGCTGTGATTGGGTGATGATTTGCATATCATCTTGGATTCGGTCTTAGTGATGTGGATGAGACAGTTCTCTTTGGAATCCATGGCTAAAATAAAGACATACAAATAATGACAATTTAAAAATGCAAAATACACATAGAAAAAAGAAACAATTTCTCTTTAACTTTCTAGCCTCTAACACCTCCTGATTCTACCTATGTAAAAGTATTTAATCATAGAAGTATTAATACTAAAACTTGTTTATGAAAACATTGTAACACACCTTCATAAGGGAATCTGGTTTTCCAATGCTTATGTCTCCTACGCTTAACTTATGATTGATGGATGTTTTAATTACCCATACAAAAATAAATTAAATCTGAAATCAGGCAGGCGCCTTAACTGCACTCTTTTTGGTGCCTGCTAAAAACATTTTTGTTTAGGCAAGTCCATCCAGAAATGTAGAATGTTTTTAGCCTAGCGTTGATTTTATTTTATTTTTTGAATGCTTCAGATAGTTCTTTTTAATCATTTTTGCTGATAATTTCATTTTTTATTTTTGTAAACCTTTAAGGTTTTTTTTATTAACAATCAAGTGACAAATAAATGTTGTGAAATAAATAAAATAAATATCATAACAAACCAAATCTTCTGGTACAAATTCCGAATATTTTATGCTTTACATGCCTTCAGTTTTATTTTGGCAATTGTTCATGGGCAGCAAACTTGTGAAAGTTTTTAGGGAGGGCTGACTGGCAATTCCCCCCCTCTTTTTCCTGTTTTCAAACTTTTTTTCAAGCTTATTTTTACCATCTATCTCCTGCTAGCCTAGCCCCACATCCCCCTTGAAATAACTCTGTGTCATGCAAGAGCACTGCCCCAAAGGAAGGGATGGGGCGGAATTTTGATTTGGTTCACACTTAAAGGCAAACCTACCAAATTTATACTTGAGGGCTGCCATACGTCTGGAGTTTTCTTGACATTACCAGGATTTCAAAGGCAGAACTGACGTTTGCGACGTCTTTTCCTGGATCAATTTAGGGGGTCTTTCTAAAAAAAAAAGTTCAACAATTTTCAGGTGCCCTAGTTTTTACTTATTGAAATACAGCAACCCTATCATACTTTCCACAACAATATGTGGACTGAGACACAACAATCTTTGGAAATTAAGCACATCTCTAAACTTTGCAAGTACAAAAATGCATATATTAGAGTCATGAAAATAAGTGCTGGTGGACTAACTTAAAAAAAAAAATCACAAACGGAGAACTGAACTAAACTGAATATTAGAAAAATAAGAAGCAGAAATTGACAGATTTGGCCATTGCTATCCAGGGACATGGTGGAGGAGAAATGATAACTATCAAAATGAACTCTACGGAAACTATGACTTTGTGTGGCAGCATTGTTAAAGAAAGAAAAGCAGGGGAGAGGAGATTGCAATTTTGGGAATTCCTTATAAAATATTTCCAAACTTTTGCCTCCACTCCAAGGTTTGCCCCCAAATTTTGAGCTGGAAGCTAGTCAAGTTGATCTTTCCACTCAGCCCCTCAACCCCATCAAATCAAACAGCACCACTACAGTGGTGCCTCGCAAGACGAAAAGAATCCGTTCCGTGAGTCTCTTCGTCTAGCGGTTTTTTCGTCTTGCGAAGCAAGCCCATTAGCGGATTAGCGGATTAGCGCTATTAGCGGTTTAGCGGCTATTAGCGGCTATTAAAGGCTTAAGGGATTAGCGGATTAGCTGCTAAAAGGCTATTAGCAGCTTAGGGCCTTAGAAAAAGGGGGTGGGGAGCGGAAACCCCCCCCCAGGAATCACAAGACATTTTCGTCTTGCGAAGCAAGCCCATAGAGAAATTCGTCCTGCGAAGCACCTCCAAAACGGAAAACCCTTTCGTCTAGCGGGTTTTCCATTTTGTGAGGCATTCGTCTTGTGAGGCACCACTGTACCAGGAAGCAGAACAACAAAGACCCTTGGCAAAGATCCAGCTCTGAGGGTCTTCTAGCAGTTCCCTCTGTGTGGGAAGTGAGGTTACAGGGAGCCATGCAGAGGGCCTTCTCGGTAGTGGTGCCTGCCCTGTGGAACACCCTCCCAGCAGATGTCAAGGAAGTAAACATCTGTCAGCCCTGTACCGGGAGGTTTTTAATGTCTGAGTTTTTAATGTTTGAGTATTTTGTTGGAAGCCACCCAGAGTGGCTGGGGAAACCCAGTCAGATGAGCGGCATGAAAATAATAAAACCACCACCATCATCTTTAGTATTAATACTGGTAGAGGACCATTGGACCAGTGTACATGCAGGTCCCACTATCCAAACTTGCTTGTTACACAAGAATTCACTTATCCAAACATGAGGAATTAGTACCCAAACCTTGCTGTATACAGATTCAGATATCCAAACAGCCAGACCTGTGTGTAGCACTGTAAACAAATAAGCAGCTTTAAGAAAGCTTTATTTTTTTGTTTTGCTGGTCCGCAACATCCATTTTGCCAGAAAACATGGTGGGGAGCAGGGAGGGAGGAAGGAAGGGAGAGAGATCGGACAAATAAGAGAGCAGTTTTTCCGTCCTTGTTTGCCTTTTGCAAAGTTTCAAAGGTTTTTCCTGGGTTGTGGTTTTTTTCCATTTTGGGGTCAAAATCCCATGGTCAGGAATGAATGAGAAATTTCCCCATAGGAATCAATGTAAATCGTTGACTCATTATATAAACACTTGCCTAACAAACAACGCATTGGGCTCAGATAATAAGACCTGTGTGTAGTATAATGCGCCTTCTATTATGCACCAGACTCTGTGGTCCACATGGTGTCTTCCTCCCATTTCTTTAGGAACGGACTATTTTAGAGCACAAAGCTTAGAGACTCACTCTGAGGTCAGAGTCACATGTAGAAGCTCTGCCAATCTAGCCCATGTGTAGGAGGTGAGGGCTGGAGGTCAGCCACTCACCCACAGATGGTGTGCCATCTTTAGGCATCCCAAATGTTTTTAAAATGTTAGGCAAGGTGTATTTTCTTGGAGTGTGTGTGTGTGTGTGTGTCAGTCATTCAGAGCATTTGTTTGTTGCTGTGGAATATGAAGGTGATCTTTGAGGATCATCCTCACCAAAACAATGGAGAGCATTAGGCAAGTCTCATGAAAGACATTTAAATATATCCTCTTATCTATCTAATTGTCAATATGTTGTTAAAGTAAGTGAGCGATGCCATCCCTCTGAAAACTGTGAAGAGGTGTAGGCAGGTGGCTGAGTCCTGCAGATCTAATTTCACAGTAAATTCATATAGCAAGCGCACATGATCAATTGCTAGGAGCGAAACATAATAGAAGAGGGTTCTATGAGATTGTAGCTACTCCCGGCCTAGCTTGGCACCCATTCTCTGTAGGCTTCTCTTTCTCAGCTGCTTGCTTCCAAATGACAGGCCTCTTGTGGTGATCCCATCTGTCTTCGCAATGCCCATGGAGCTCTTGATTTTCACAGGGTGAACTCCACCACCTGCCTGCACACCAATGTACAGCTGCCCTATTTTCAATTGCAGTGCTACTGTTTAGAGATGTTGCTAAAGAGCTGAGAGCCTCCGTTGCTCTGTGCAGCTTTTGTAATGTCGGAACGTACTCAACGTTTGTGGCCTGCTGACTGAGAAGTGTTGCAGCGCAAATGGAAAGTGGCAATAGAAAGTGAACTCACTTGGGACCATGTCCACTTTCAGCATCAGTACGGAGTGGTGCTTGTGGCAGTGAATCACTCTACTGCAATTGGTGTGATGGTTTAGAAAGTGCCAGGTGCTCTGGAAATAAAATAAGTAAATGTTTATGAACTAATACGCAGCACCTGAATGGCAGAGATGACAGGGAAATTAAGCAATAAGTGGTTGCTCATTTCTAACTAATGTGCCTAGCCAGTGTGGTGTAGTGGTTAAGAGAGGTAGACTCGTAATCTGGGGAACCGGGTTCGCATCTCCGCTCCTCCACATGCAGCTGCTGGGTGACCTTGGGCTAGTCACACTTCTCTGAAGTCTCTCAGCCCCACTCACCTCACAGAGTGTTTCTTGTGGGGGAGGAAGGTAAAGGAGAATGTTAGCCACTTTGAGACTCCTTCAGGTAGTGATAAACCGGGATATCAAATCCAAACTCTTCTTCCCTTCTTCTTCTAGCTGGTCAATTAGTTGGTTGCAAGCTTCTTTTTAAAGGCAATTCAGGTTGTTTTGATGAGTTACATGTTAAAATTTTCACAGTTTTATATCTGTGTTGATATAAGATTATTTTCCCAAAGATCCAAAATGTAGTTACTTTGGAAGGCAAAGTAGAATTGCAGGTGGAATATTAGTTTGCTTGCAATGGGGAAGCACCATGACATCAAATCCAGGTGTGGCAGCAGAAGCTCTGGACAAGGCTTTGGGATTGGTAAGGGTTGGATAAGGCCCATCAGACTCACTACAATGTTGTTGGTTAGCAGTAAGGTGGAAGAGGATATTGGGATCCAGCATGTTGGATTTTCCTCTGCTACAAACAAGGTCATTTCACCTGCAGCTGTTGACGGCATACAGAAAGGTCATCTCCACTCAAGTCAGTACTTGGCAATGGGTGGCTTTCACATGGCCAGCTCAGCCCATGGCAGCATCAGTGAAAATCCACAGCAGCTCACGCTTTGCCCTTTTCAATTTGATGTTGTTGGAGCATTGCTGATCCTTAAGGAAGATTGCTTTATTTGCATTTGATTGACTGGAATGGTCCCTGTGATGTGGTGGGCATCAGGAATGTTGGTAGCTGTGCCTGACATCCCATAAGGTGGGAATCTGTTGGTGAAAAACATCTTAATCTCTCCAGGTGAGAGGAGGGGATAGAATGTGTGTGTTGCCCTAGGTGAGAGATGGGGTAGAAACTGATGTGCTTCCTCCTGTTTTTCTCCAGTTATTGGCTTGTTCTTATTCAGTGGACTTACCATTCGGTATATGATTATGGGCTGTTGAATGCTTGAGTGTTTTACTGAAGTGAATGGAGTGCTGTGATGGGTGCAAGGAGATTGTGACTGTTGAGAAATTGGGTATGGTGGCAGGGTTCCTTGATTGTATTATTGTGTATTAAGGAGTGTGCTTTTTGGTAAGACGTATGAGGTTTCCTCCCGTTATATAGTGTAATTATGTTGCATTTTGATGCTATCTTGTGATATGTTGTATACAGTTTGCTTTTGTAGTTTTTTATTTATATTGCTTTGAAATTGCTCAGTTATACTACTTAAATTGTGAGTATTATCACCTTCATCACTATTAGCAGTAGTAGTGAATGTGGCATTTGTATCATATTTGTTTTGAAATAACTGATTTTTGTTGAGATAAGTAACCTCCTTCAAGATTTCTGTTGAAACAAAGTGGTATGTAAGTTAAAGAAATTTTAAAATGCCCTTCGATGTATTGGGTTCATATCTTGGTGCTTTTAGATCTGACTATAGCCATTAACACCCAAATGTCCTGCTTAATTGCCATGTAAGTAGCTCCAAGTCGTTCACCAGCTGTGGTCTTTTCTAGAAGGAGCAGATTAGGCCAGAGTTATCCAGCCCTGATGAAACCCAGGTAGACTACTGCAATGCTTTAGATGTGGGGCATTCCAAACAGCAAGACTATTACGTTGCCTACTATCTTGCCAGTTTTAAAAAGAACACCAGTGACACAATTCAAGGTGCAGGTACTGACCCATAATGCTCTAAACAGCCAAGGACTAAATAGTACATGGCCCCTTATGAACCAATGGGATCCTGGCTTTGCAAAGGGATATCCGACACTTCCTATTTCCAATCAAACATAGCAATTTTGATGAGACCAGAGACAGGCAAATAAGGACCAAACTAGGCAGGACAAAGGCAGACCCCTTTTGTGTAGAGCTGGATCTGCCCCCAAATCAAGAGGTGTGTGTGTGTGTTAATTCCCTCACCTGTCACCCCCCAGGACTTTTCTATTTGGCTTAGCCCTGCTGTCAAAGGTGAGCTCAGCTGGGACAAAAGCACTGGCGAATGGAGAAGTAAGTGGCAGGCATGAAGATGATCCACTGCCTTCTCTTCACTACTCTAGTTTGCTATTAAAAATAAGACTTCCACGCCCCTACTTCATATGTGATTGGCCAGACTCGGGTTTAAACCAACAGCTCCGCTTCCATCGCATTTGTCTCGGCCTTCAGATCTGTCCCATAGAAATATGTGAGTAGAGCATCTAGGGTGGACAAAAAAAGAGGACACAGATGTACGTACATTAAACTTCCACATGCCAATTTAAACATATAGGTGCACATTTAGATATAATGGTGATAATTTAAATAAAATTTATATCCATTTCATCATAACAGGGAAGACGGTGACCCAGCAATTGATGGGCAATTTCAACTGCTTCTCTACTTTATGATTCCTTTGTTTTTAAACAGGGCTTGGACCAGACAGCCCATCAGACTGTCTTCTGTTAATGAGGCCACATGGACACCTTAAGGGCATCTTCCTTTATCAGTGTCAGGATGTGACCACCCAACTGGAGGCTTTTAAATGGGAAGCGGAAATGAGGGTTGTGGCCTACTCTATTCATTTATTAGCCTCTGTGGCTACTGCCCCCCAAGAGTGGCAAAAGCACATTTCCCATTCTTTTGTTAATATTATTATTTGATATACTGCTTATGTGCCGTAACTAAAATGCTGAATAAAAGGGATAATTCTTTACAGTTTGTTTGTTTGTTTTGCATACAGGGAAGAACTGCTTAAGCAGAATGATCAAGTTCCTGTTTCTAGCCTTTTTTCAGAGTGTGTCTCCATAGCACAGCCGCCTTATTATGTTATGTTTAGAGTAAACTACAATAGAATCAGGATGTTGAAAATCATTATTTTGAAGACAGCATAGCAACCCTAGCTCTTGAATCCCTAGATTATCCAAAGATTATCCAAGAGGAAAACAAAGTCCATTGTTCATGAGTTTGTATTTTAGCCGAACCTTTGTTTCTCAAAGCAGTAGGTTTTACATGGCTTCCTCCACATGAAAATCTAATTATTTGGAGAAATTAAAAAAGCGGGGGAAGTGGCTGAGTTTCTAAGAAAGGCATCTGTTTCTGAGAATAGCAAAAATAGGAAAACAGGAGAGGGAAATTTAATGGATAATCGTTTTATGAAAAGTGCTGTTGCCCAGCTGCAGTGTAGATATCCTTGTTTAGGGGGGAAATTCTTTTTGTTCTTGAAGTCCTGTGTATGATATCTAACACTGTTTCCCTTTCTTTTTAAAAGTATTCTAAAGCATTTACAAACAGTACTAGGTTTTGGAACTCGGTAAAGACAAATACAAAGAATGTTGTGCTCAGCATATCTCTCCCCTTCCCTGGTATCAAATAAATCTGTATCTAGTGCTATTAACCAACTGGATAGTAATCCTTGATTTTCCCCCCGTTGATTGGTTCCCCACACCTACTGACTCACTGGTAGGAATGAATTCTCATAATTCATTGGGGCAGTCATGGCAGTTAAAAACTTACTTAAGCTTGTAGTGTACAGAAGCCCCTACAGAGTGTTTCATATACATTTACCTCAGTAACTTTTACAAGAGCCCTGTAAACTGTGTCTGTGTTATAAAACTCCTAATGTAAAGTGGTGGTGGTGATGAAATGTGAGAGAGACAAAATTATTTTTCCTTAGGACAGTGGCCACCAAGCAGAATTTGAACCAGGGACTTCCAAGTTCACCCTCCCAGCCACGCACAACATTACACCAGCTGTCTATCTGACATACGCTATAATTTTTAGGAGCTGAGCATTGTCTCAAAATATTAGGGGAAAATTTCCGCGGATGTTACGGAGAAATTAGTATGACTAGGAAACACAGTGTTTGGAATTTATTTAAGTCTATAAGATTAACTTTTTTCCTGCTTTCTAAAAAACCACTAATGAGGATATTTAATTTTTTCAAAGCATCTCGTTTAGCTAGTGAATGAGCTTTCATGCAATGATTCTTCTGTGAGCTTCAGACTTTCAACTGGAAATAAGCCCTTGTTATTTCAGTAGCTGTAGTCCTGTGGCTTGGCTGTTTCATGATGAAAGAAAACTTGTAGCAATTACTAGGCAGTTGTGCTTAATGAGATCTCTTCTGGATTTCAAACAGGCAGCAAGAGCAGTATACTAGAACAAAACAATTACAGTCACTCGGAGCATTCTGAGACATCACATCTTCATTTTGTTGTCTTAGCAGCTATAATTCCACTGAAATCCCCACTGGGGAAGGGAGGGACTGTGTTCTTTATTTAAATCGAGATTCAGGGCATTTGGGCTTTTGCCATCTCTCATTCTTCCTTTAAGGTGGTTCTTCCCTGACAAGTTGCCATTGGGATAGTAAAGAAATATGCAGTTGTTTTGTTTAAGGCTTTAGTTCAGTGGTAGAGCTCATCCCTGCTTCTTGGGAGGAAAGCAATGGCAAACCTAGACAGCATTTTAAAAAGTAGAGACATCACCTTGCCAACAAAGGTCCTTATAGTAAAAGCTATGGTTTTCCCAGTAGTGATGTATGGAAGTGAGAGCTGGACCATAAAGAAGGCTGATCGCCGAAGAATTGACGCTTTTGAATTATGGTGCTGGAGGAGACTCTTGAGAGTCCCATGGACTGCAAGAAGATCAAACGCATCCATTCTTAAGGAAATCAGCCCTGAGTGCTCACTGGAAGGACAGATCCTGAAGCTGAGGCTCCAATACTTTGGCCACCTCATGAGAAGAGAAGACTCACTGGAAAAGACCCTGATGTTGGGAAAGATGGAGGGCACAAGGAGAAGGGGACGACAGAGGACGAGATGGTTAGACAGTGTTCTCGAAGCTACAAACATGAATCTGACCAAACTGCGGGTGGCAGTGGAAGACAGGAGTGCCTGGCGTGCTCTGGTCCATGGGGTCACGGAGAGTCGGACACGACTGAACGACTAAACAACAGAGCTCATCCCATCATCTCCTGGTAGACCTAAAAGACTTCAGTCTGAATCCCTGGGAAGCCACTGCCACGCAAGAAATACTGGAACTAGATGGACCAACAGTCTGACATGGTGTGCTCAATCTGAGGGACCAAACAACTAATCAAAGTGAATAGTTCTGTTTAGTTTCATTCTAGTAGTTTGTTCATCAAACAGATATTAAGGCTCGTTGTCTAAAACAGGGTAGCCAACATGGTGCCATCCAGATGTTTTGGATGACAATTCTCATCACCCCTGAACCCTGGCTATATTAGCTTGGTGTAGCCAAAAACAACATGTGAGTGTCTGGAGGCGGTTGGAGGATGGATGGTGGCTAACAGATTGAGGTTGAATCCTGACAAGGCAGAAGTATTGTTTTTGGGGGACAGGAGGGGGGCAGGTGTGGAGGACTCCCTGGTCCTGAATGGGGTAACTGTTCCCCTGAAGGACCAGGTGCGCAGCCTGGGAGTCATTCTGGACTCACAGCTGTCCACGGAGGCACAGGTCAATTCTGTGTCCAGGGCAGCTGTTTATCAGCTCCATCTGGTACGCAGGCTGAGACCCTACCTGCCCACAGACTGTCTTGCCAGAGTGGTGCATGCTCTAGTTATCTCTCGCTTGGACCACTGCAATGCACTCTATGTGGGGCTACCTTTGAAGGTGACCCGGAAACTACAACTAATCCAGAATGTGGCAGCTAGACTGGTGACTGGGAGCAGCCGCCGAGACCATATAACACCAGTCTTGAAAGACCTACACTGGCTCCCAGTATGTTTCCGAGCACAATTCAAAGTGTTGGTGGTGACCTTTAAAGCCCTAAATGGCCTCTGTCAGGTCTACCTGAAGGAGCATCTCCACCTCCATCGTTCTGCCCGGACACTGAGGTCCAGCGTCGAGGGCCTTCTGGCAGTTCCCTTGCTACGAGAAGCCAAGTTACAGGGAATCAGGCAGAGGGCCTTCTCGGTAGTGGCACCCGCCCTGTGGAATGCCCTCCCACCAGATGTCAAAGAGAAAAACAACTACCAAACTTTTAGAAGACATCTGAAGGCAGCCCTGTTTAGGGAAGCTTTTAATGTTTAATAGGTTATTGTATCTTAGTGTTCTGTTGGAAGCTGCCCAGAGTGGCTGGGGAAACCCAGCCAGATGGGCTGGGTATAAATTATTATTATTATTATTATTATTATTATTATTATTATTATTATTATCAGGCAGGCACCACTTTAGTCTAAAATCTCCCTGGTGTAAAGGTCATACACAGAGTACAGTATGCTAGAGCACAGAAATAACTTCCGTTGTTATTTCTGCCTCTTTTATGTATCTCTGGTGTGGAGTAATATTATGGCTTCTCTGGAAGCAGGATTAATGGTGGTCTGAGGAGGGAGGCATGGGTTCCTACAATGTAGTCCTGGTTTTCTGAGAAAAGGAAGAAATCTGAAGTCTTTCATATACAGGCATAATGAGAGCCCCACCATTAGGCAGAGTGAGGTTGCTGCCTCAGGCGGTGGATGTTGGGGGATGGGGAAGCAGTAGCCACTCCCACCCCCTGGCCAGCTATTCTGCTGCTCTCATGTATGGTGGAGGATTGAAATAAAGTGAAGGGTCAGTCCATTTGGATTCTGTACATAAAATGGGAGGAGGCACTACTTTGCCATTTGCCTCAAGCAGAAAAATGTCTTAAGCCAGCCTTGGTGCTTCATTGCCACTGCTGCAATATTCTTCAAGTGTTAAGCATAAAGGTAGAGGTTAAGGGACCCCTGACCATTAGGTCCAGTCATAGCCGACTCTGGGGTTGCGATGCTCATCTTGCTTTATTGGCCGAGGGAGCCGGCGTACAGCTTCTGGGTCATGTGGCCAGCATGACTAAGCCGCTTCTGGCGAACCAGAGCAGCGCACAGAAACGCCGTTTACCTTCCTGCTGGAGAGGTACCTATTTATCTACTTGCACTTTGATGTGCTTTTGAACTGCTAGGTTGGCAGGAGCTGGGACCGAGCAATGGGAGCTCACCCCATGGCGGGGATTCGAACCACTGACCTTCTAATCGGCAAGTCCTAGGCTCCGTGGTTTAACCCACAGCGCCACCCGCGTCCCTATGTTAAGCATACCAGGCAGCACATTCTCCACTTCACTGAGGCTTGCCTTTGCCTAAACAATACCCATTAAGAACTGACTAGAAGTATGTTCACCACTCTCCTTAAACTCACAGTTAGGAGGCGACAGCTTCCCCAGCAGAGGAGCAAGAGCTGGGAAGAACAGCTACAACTGTCTTCACTGAAATTGCAGGATGCAAGATTTGCCATTTGCGATGGGTTCCATTTAGGGAAAGGCTGCTCCACTGAGGCCAGAATTTTGGACACACTGATGAATTTTAGGACAGTGGGGATCTCATAGGGGATATTAACTTTCCCAAATGGATCTCTTGGGACAGGCAAGAAAGATAGGTAGACCACTCCCATCTGGTATGCCTTTATTCTGCCACTTTGTTTAGCTTTATTGTGTGGAATTGACTTGGATAGTGTTGCCTTATGACAGAGGATGGCACCCAGTCTTCCTGCCTCCAGATCCTTCCTGATTTCATGATCTGCAGCCAGCATGGCCATTGATCAAGGACAGTGGTGTAGCGTGGGTCGTCAGCACCCGGGGCAAGGCAAGTAATTTGCGCCCCCTAACCCATGGATTTGCATCCCCTAACCCTAACCCCCAGATGTTGCGCCCGGTGCGGCCGGCCCCCCCTGCACCCCCACGCTACGCCAGTGATCAAGGATGATGAGAGGAGTTGTGTCACAACATCTGGAGGGCCATAGTTTCTGCCTTCCTGTCTTATAGTCTGAGTTTTGTAAAACACATTTTGCTTTCTTGAACTCGTTTAGATCCACCGCACAGCACAGATGCATGTCTAGGAGTTCATTAGATTACCATTTCTGCTAACTATGGCGGAAGACATTTCACAGCTGCCACCAGAACATGGTGCTGTGGTTCCATAGCCAATCCATTCGGTACTCTTAAATCTCACTAAAGGTAGTCTTGTAATGCTTCTCAGCTTTCTTCTCTCCCCTCCATTCAGATAAATGCCATTAATATGCCTCTACAATTGCTTCTCAGATTTATCATCCTTATTCCCAAGTCTGCTGCTAATATAGGAGGTTTAATTGTTCTTGAAGGAGGGTGTGCATAAGCATTGAAAATGCCAATTACAACGCCCCCGATAACAGAGATCAGCCTTCTCTGGGAAGATGTGCTTGTTTAACTGACAAAGTTGTCAGAGTAAATGTTATTTCTCTGGAGATTCTGTTTATTCTCCAGCACCTATATTCTACACAGATTCTCTCTGTTAATTAAAATCATTCATGCCATTTTATTGGGTTCCCTTCCCTGCCATAATTTCTTCTTGTCATTTTGGTGCATGTTGCCCTTTTGAACGCTACATCGTCGTTTAGTTCTAGTCTTTTAGTTTATCAGGCATTTGCTTACTTTACATGCCTAATTATCTCTAACTGTCTCCACACCGATATTTAAATGAAACCTTAGGGAGATATTCCCATCCGGCAGTGTATGTTTTTGTTATGCTTAGTCACTCGTGCTTGAGGTCTGTTTTGTATATAGCCTTTTCTTCCTTTCTTCCTTTCAAAAAAACCCATTCTTTTACAAAATTAAGTTCCCTGTCAACATTTCAGTGAAAGGAGGCGTATGCCTTAAGGCCCACGTTCTGTAATTATTTTATTTTTCTGTAGGAGGATTTGTTCATGGTATTATTATTATCATCATCATCATCATCATCATCATCATCTTTCAGGGCTAGCAAGCAGCTTTGCCAGAAGTGAGGGACAGCCGGGGTTTGTGCAATTTCCAAGGCAGGAAAGTTTATGAGCAAGAGTGTAAAAATCAAGCATTAGAAGCAACAGAGTTTCCGTACTCCATGTTCAGAAGCTAAAGCATGGAATATCAGGTGTAATGTTCATGATGAATCTGGAAAGACAAATGACCCAATTCATACCTTATGGCTGCCTAGTATGAGGTCCCAAAACATGTAGGCATTGAATTTATAGGTGAGCAACCTGCCCACCGAATTCTACACCAGCTGAAGTTTCTGAATCGTCTTCAGAGGCATCCCTACATATGCCACATTGGGGGTAATTATAATGGGAGTACAGGGTGGTGCTGTGGGTTAAACCACAGAGCCTAGGAGTTGCCGATCAAAAGGTCGGTGGTTCGAATCTCCGCGACGGGTGAGCTCCCATTGCTCAGTCCCTGCTCCTGCCAACCTAGCAGTTCGAAAGCATGTCAAAGTGCAAGTAGATAAATAGGTACCACTCCGGCGGGAAGGTAAATAGTGTTTCTGTGTGCTGCTCTGGTTTGCCAGAAGCAGCTTAGTCATGCTGGACACATGACCCGGAAGCTGTACGCAGGCTCCCTTGGCCGATAAAGCGAGATGAGCGCCGCAACCCCAGAGTTGGTCACGACTGGACCTAATGGTCAGGGGTCCCTTTACCTCTACCATAATGGGGGTAATTAAAATGGCTGAGACCTCACCCATCATGGTGTCTGTGGTGGGGGAAGAATAAGGCCAGCAACAAGGGTGAGCCATGCTGGTCTTCTGAGCCCCACCCTTCACTACATTGATGTTGACTTGGTTCTTATTGTTATAGCATGGGAGAAACTAGAAGGAAAGCAGTTGTTCTTTGTAATGGTTCTAGGGGTTGCTCGTGCGTAAGTTGCCGCCACTCCTGGCTAGGTTACCTGGTTGAACCCTTTCTGTCTGGACAGCCTCAAGTTTCGTGGCTGCCTCAGTCGCTGGCAGAATCCGTCAGTGGGCGTTTCTTGAACCTTTTCCAGCATAAAAGCTGTTTGACCCCCAGTCTCCTCCTACTCTCCCTGCGCGGAAGTCTTCTGCGCAGGGTGGGTGTGGGCAACGGAGCACTCGTACCCTCTCCGCTGGTCTCTGGCGAGGAGTCCTGGAGCCACCTCTCCGATTCCCCCATCTGCCCCCCTTCTCCACTGGTGTTACGCTGATTTCCTTCCCCAGTGGATGGGCTGCCTCTCTCCCTACTGGGACCCTCTCCGGCATCCCACTGGAGCCTTCTCTCCACCTCCAGCTCCGATGGCAATTCTCTGACATTCTTGGCTTAGGTGGTCTTTAAACGTGGCAAATAAAACTCAAACCAAATGGGGGTACAAATATATTCGTGACTATTTTCATTTAAGAACAAGAATCACTTTTCATGAGCACATACCATTTTGTGGAAAAGTCAACCCCACATGGATTTCTAAACCCTCAAGCCTGCCATACACACCCTTCAGGGACTGAATGTTGGGAGTAGCTTTTGGCATGCCCTCACTGACTGGCATTTAGGGTAGTTTGTTATGGCCTGACTTCCAGAGGCCTCCAAAGCATGCCCATGGCTTGCCACAAGCTGCAAACAGCTGGAAGTGAGTGATACGAAACATTTACCTGTGGTTGGGACCTAGAATCATAGAGTTGGAAGAGACCACAAGGGCCATCGAGTCCAACCCCCTGCCAAGCAGGAAACACCATCAGAGCACTCCTGACATATGGTTGTCAAGCCTCTGCTTAAAGACCTCCAAAGAAGGAGACTCCACCACACTCCTTGGCAGCAAATTCCACTGTCGAACAGCTCTTACTGTCAGGAAGTTCTTCCTAATGTTTAGGTGGAATCTTCTTTCTTGTAGTTTGGATCCATTGCTCCGTGTCCGCTTCTCTGGAGCAGCAGAAAACAACCTTTCTCCCTCCTCTATGTGACATCCTTTTATATATTTGAACATGGCTATCATATCACCCCTTAACCTCCTCTTCTCCAGGCTAAACATGCCCAGCTCCCTTAGCCGTTCCTCATAAGGCCTCATAAGCCGTTCCACCTGGCATGGTTACAATCATAGGTCCCACAATCCTTTTCCCCCTTATTTTTAAAGCAGCAACTTCATATATTTTAAAGAACATCCTACTAGATGCCATTCCAGATGGTACTTGTCAATGTGTGGCTTTCATCACAAAACATTTCTTCATAATTTGCAGTCAACACACTGCAATTATGAAGCCAATGTAAAGGAAACAGTATGGACAGGCGTCTGTGAATAGAATGCTACCTCGCCATTCACGAGCAACGAGTGAGCAATACAAGCAGGCACTCCAGATGGTTCAAATTTTAGGGTGAAGGAAAGTACATACTTCTCATGCATATGGAAGGTCCAGCATCTCCGGTTAAATGGTCGGGTAGCCGGAAATGGGAAAGACCTCTTGGAGAGATGTTGCCAGTCAGAGTAGACAATAAATAGTCTGACCTGGAATAAAGCAACTCTGTGTCCACACATACAATTTTAAAGGCTCTTCCTATGTTTCTGATTGCTGCTCTGTTCTGAAGTGTGAGTTCACTCGGCCTGTACTGGACAGAAATGTACACGGTTAATTTCCTGAGGTACTATAGAAATGTGGTAGGTACAGTGGTGCCCCACAAGACGAATGCCTTGCAAGACGGAAAACCCACTAGACGAAAGGGTTTTCCGTTTTGGAGGTGCTTTGCAAAACAAATTTGCTATGGGCTTGCTTCGCAAGACGAAAATGTCTTGTGATTCCTGGGGTTTTTTTTTCGCTCCTCACCGCCTTTTTCTAAGGCACTAAGCTGCTAATAGCCTTTTAGCAGCTAATCCGCTAATCCCTTAAGCCTTTAATAGCCGCTAATAGCCGCTAAACCGCTAATAGCGCTAATCCGCTAATCCGCTAATGGGCTTGCTTCGCAAGACGAAAAAACCGCTAGACGAAGAGACTCACGGAACGGATTCTTTTCGTCTTGCGAGGCACCACTGTACCTTTGTTGCCAGGTATCTCATGTTCAAATCATCTTCATATGGTGAACCACTGTCTGCTCAGGCTGGTACTGGCTTTCTGGGCTCTTTCCCATCCCCCCTAGCAAAGGCCTTTCAACTAGAGATGCCGGGAACCTTTCGCATGCAAAATTTCTAGACATGCTCTGGTTGATTAGGGCTAGGAGCAACTCATACAAAGTAAGGCTTTACTTATTTATTTGCCTGCCTGCCTACTTTTATAACCTTTTTTTTGTGTTGGTTTGCACAAGGAAGTTAATACAAATCACAGAGCACTTGTTCAAAAATAATACAAGATGATGATGATGATGATGATAAAGCTAAAAATCTCACAGTGATCTGCTGGGAAATGAAGAGTCATTTCCCCTCTGCAGGTGGCTGTTGATGCTTTCTGGAAGCCCAGGAACGTAGTTTGGGTCCTCTTCATTTTGATTTTCAATGTGGGTAGCATCCTTTTGATTGCAGGTGATTGATACCTGTGGTGCCACCAGCAGTGATAAGTGGAGGGCTGGCCGTGATTTGCCTAAACGAGCAACCGGTTGGAGGCTGCTCTGGGTCCTGAGCCAGTCACATCCAGCCCATTGCTACAAAGGTGAGGGCCAACTCACTCATGAGGCAAGTGGAGGCGACCGCCTTGGATGGCAGAATCCACAGGGACAGCAGATCCGGCCTCCAAGGAATGCGTCACCTACTGTTGCTGCAGCAGTGGCAACAACAGGTCTGGCCTGCTCCTTGGAGGCAAGATCTATCACCTCATCGGAAGTCATATAATCATAGAGTCTTACGAGTTGGAAGGGACCCAAGGGTCTTCAAGTCCAACAACCCATGCCATCTCTACAGCAGCCTCTTGGTGAATGGGAGGCACTGCTGGTCTCCTTCCACCTTTGTTCTTGATGTAAATCTTCGCTCACCCCTTCTTCCTTGGCCTGCTGATGAGATGAAACTCTAGATACCTGAATTGGAGATACATTCGCAACTCACTTTTGGGGAGGGTGAAGTTGTTGTATACTCTGTGCTTGCTGTGCTTTTTCACTTCTCCAGTTGTGTTCATTACAGGGAACCTCAGGACTGAGGTCGAAATGCAGCCTCCTGGGTCTCTGTGTAGTGGTTGGGACTCCCCCCAGGTCACACAATCCTCTCCAGTCTTGCTTCACTCCCATCTTGGATGTTGTTGCCTGGCTGGCATGCATTTTTGAACTCTTTACCGCCTGAGTAGAGGTTGGAAATGCTGAAGTAAAGGGTAGCAAAAATGCAGCTAAGAAGCTCAAATCATATATATGACTGCCTCCCTTCTTTGGAATCAATATCCAGACTTTAACATTCATCCCCCCCACATAATAATATTTATTATTTTCCATACATAAATATAACAGAAAAATCCAACAATAATAACGAAAAAAGAATGAAACGGAAAAAAGAAAAAAACCCCATAAAACATAAAATACAGCAAATCACCACATAAACTGAAACTTAATTAATTACTCAAAATCCATCTTCATAAACATATTACTTGACTTTCTCACATCTCTTTGAGTTTCTTAGTAATTATATATAGCCGTTTCCAATATCATTATTTCATAAAACACTATCACAGTCATAATCATATTTCCTAACTTATCGTACATTTTCTTATTTATTTATTTAATCCCAATTTAATCCTAGGCCTCATTGATTCTTTCAAGTGATTACATATCTTTAATATTGCAATATTTATTCAAATAGTCTTTAAATTTCTTCCAATCTTCTTGGTGTTCCTCTTCTTTCTGGTCGTGGATTCTCCCGGTGAGATCAGCCAGCTCCATAAACTCCATCATCTTCATCTGCCCAGACTTTAACATTCAAAAACTTTACTTGCAGAAACTTATAGATGAATTAAAATATAATATTTACAGTCACATGCTTCTCCAAACATGGGCTTACAGTCTCTTCGTATAACTTCCAAACAACTGTATTTTCCTCCCTGTCCAGAGCTCAGCACTTTCAGCCTCCATATCTCAATTAGCCCATGCCTTGTAGCTCCTATGAGAGATTTCCACTTTTACCTTCTCCTGCAGCTTTGCTCTCTTTCTTTCAAGTGTAGAAGAAGCACTCTGACACTCTATTCAACTTAGCAGTGTTCACAGTGGATTCTAAAGCGCAGTCATCTTGCTTCATATAAAATGATACCTCCCATGTGACTAATGTTAGCCAATCACGTGAGAACTGCTAGAGAACTCCCTAGAATTCAGTTACCAACCAATCAAATTTAAGCACATAGTAATGCATACAAGTAATTTAATTTCAGTGAATTAAATTACTATACCTAACAAGAGAGTTGTGTGTGTAGAAATTAGCTTACTATACAAATGTAAAATACACATTTATTGCTCCATCCACTTCTGTTTCTCGCCCTGTTTCTGTTACACACTCTGGACTGGATTGAGCCTTGGTTATGATGACAATTGCTGTTGCAAAACGACATGTTTAAATGATACGATAAAAAAAAAGTTTTTTAGGTGGAAAGTGTCTGTATAATGCTGGCCGTGGTGTTAAAACTGGGGGGAAATAGTTTATGGGAATAAAAACTGGTGTGTTTGAGTCCTATGACACTTTGCATACATGATGTCAAAACAGTTTTAATGAATATCAACTTCACCCAAAGTAGATAACTGTTATCTCCGTTCTACAGCTGGAGAAGTGAAAAAGCACAACAAGCAATACAGGCAGGTATGAAATGTATTTTGATGAAAAGACATTAATAGGATGAAATGATTAAATGGGTTTTTTCGGGGAGGAGGTGAGGTAGTGCAGCTGGAAAAGTGGAGAATTACAAAAACAGGAGCGGTAAAAAAAGAAAAGAACCCAGCATTTTTATATATCCAGTGGGCAGGTTTGCTTGCTAGTTATTAAACCTTGGGTTATTATCCTAGGATACGTCATTAACAAAGCCCAAAAGCTTGCAGAATTTGTGATGATGGGGAAGAAATTTGACTCAGTTTGAATTTTAATGTGATCTGACCCAATTCAACTCCCCAAAAGAATACATGAAACAAAACACACCTATCCTTTGAAACTTGCACTTCTCTGAATTTTGCAATACGGTTTTCCAACCCCAAAATGTGTATACAAGGGGAAAATTTGCTTAAAAAGGCAGATACAGTTTACAAAAGATAGTCCTCTGTTGCAAGGGGTCCTGTGTTTGAAGAGCGCTTGAAGACTATAGTCTTCCCGGCCAAGGCGAAATACAGTGGTGCCCCGCAAGACGAATGCCTCGCAAGACGGAAAACTTGCTAGACGAAAGGGTTTTCCGTTTTTCAATGCGCTTCGCAGGACAAATTTCTCTATGGGCTTGCTTCGCAAGACGAAAATGTCTTGCGATTTTTTTCCGCTCCCCACCCCCTTTTTCTAAGGCACTAAGCTGCTAATAGCCTTTTAGCAGCTAATCCGCTAATCCGTTAAGCCTTTAATAGCCGCTAATAGCCGCTAAACCGCTAATAGCGCTAATCCGCTAATCCGCTAATAGGGTTGCTTCGCAAGACAAAAAAACTGCAAGACGAAGAGACTCGCAGAACGGATTCTTTTCGTCTTGCGAGGCACCACTGTATACTGCATTCTTATTTATAGGGTGGCAATTATTTCTAAATTTGCCTCTAGACATAAAAAAAATAAAATAAAAATGGAAACGGACCCCTGACAATTAAGTCCAGTCACGGACGACTCTGGGGTTGCGGCACTCATCTTGCTTTACTGACCGAGGCAGCTGAAGTTTGTCTGCAGACAGTTTTTCCGGGTCATGTGGCCAGCACGACTAAGCCGCTTCTGGTGAATCAGAGCAGCGCACGGAAACACCGTTTACCTTCCCGCCAGAGTGGTGCCTATTTATCTACTTGCACTTTGACGTGCTTTCGAACTGCTAGGTTGGCAGGAGCAGGGACTGAGCAACGGGCGCTCACCCCATTGCGGGGATTCGAACCGCTGACCTTCTGATCGGCAAGCCCAAGAGGCTCAGTGGTTTAGACCACAGCGCCCCAGACATACAAATAAGCTTTTGCAAATCCTGTGCAAATCTGTGTACTGTTTTGTCCTCTCTATTGATGATGCATAAATTGCCATCCTAGATAGAAAGGGCACAGGAAGTTGGCACTTTGGCTATGCAGCTAAACAGGGCGAATATCTTTTAAACTGACAGTTAAGCTTTTTTCTCAGAAGGATTCCTCTGTTCAGTAGATCACCAGTGCCTGCCTATGACATTTTATTTCAATCTGTGAGGGTAAAGGAAAACGTTTCACCTGGTGTCAGCCCTGCCCAGCCCACCTGTCAAAATGGCCTGGGGCAGTTTTGCAACCTAAGGATGCTAGCTGGAAAAGTTTCCCTGCTCCTGTTGCAAAAATACGAAGACATTGGGCCTGCACCCGAAAAACCAAATATCCTCCCTATTATCTGTTGCATTTAGGAAACCCATGACTTAAGTAGAAGTGCAAAGGAAACTGTATATAATTGGCACCCATGAAAACAGTTTTGAATGGTTCTTAGGAAATTCCTCCTCTTTGTTAATGAACCTTCAGGGGGATTACGACTCCCCTGGGATTTAACCCCTCTATAGAGAGCAGGGCAGGCTCTCTATAGAGAGATGCTAAGACAACACCTGGGCTGGCTGCACCCAGTTCATTCATTAAAATGATCTGAAAACAACAAGTATTTTGTTCATTTGCCAAGGACAAAAGCAGATTGCTCCTCAGAAAACAAAACAAAACATGCAGCTTGGGCAATCTCTTGAGCAAATATTCTGAAGGAGGAATTTCCATTGGCGTGAAAAGGGAATCTAGGATCTCAAAAAGCTTATTTGTTTGTTGCGTGCTGCTTGGCCCAATGTGAAGACACATTGGACACTTGAGTTTGTTGGGCGTTTTGCCTCTCAGAATGAAATACAAAAGCACCTCAGATCAAAGGTGTGTTCTTCATTCACTCTCCCTTGCTCTGTGCTCTCAAGTTCTGAGGTAATATTTCAGTTCAGGGTCTTTGGACCATTGCATGGCTTTCAAGCAATGACAAACCTAGACAGCATCTTAAAAAGTAGAGACATCACCTTGCCAACAAAGGTCCGTATAGTTAAAGCTATGGTTTTCCCAGTAGTGATGTATGGAAGTGAAAGCAGGACCATAAAGAAGGCTGATCGCCGAAGAATTGATGCTTTTGAATTATGGTGCTGGTGGAGACACTTGAGAGTCCCATGGACTGCAAGAAGATCCAACCTATCCATTCTGAAGGAAATCAGCCCTGAGTGCTCACTGGAAGGACAGATCGTGAAGCTGAGGCTCCAATACTTTGACCACCTCATGAGAAGAGAAGACTCCCTGGAAAAGACCCTGATGTTGGGAAAGATGGAGGGCACAAGGAGAAGGGGATGACAGAGGACGAGATGGTTGGACAGTGTTCTCGAAGCTACCAGCATGAGTTTGACTAAACTGCGGGAGGCAGTGGAAGACAGGAGTGCCTGGCGTGCTCTGGTCCATGGGGTCACGATGAGTCGGACACGAGTCCCTAAACGACTAAACAACAATAACAAGAACACGGCTTTCAATAACATAGATAAGTATGTCCTGGTCTCTCATAGAACATAGTCGTCCCTTGGCTCCCAAACGCCTTGGGAGTTGAACTTTCCGGCTCCCAAACAATGAAAAACCGGAAGTGAGTGGGTTTGCCAACATTCTTTTGGAAGCCGAACGTCTGACAGGGCTTCGGTGGCTTCCGATTGGCTGCAGGACCTTCCTGCAGCCAATCGGAAGCTGCGCTTTGGTTTTCGAACATTTTGGAAGTCGAACGGACTTCCAGAACGGATTCCGTTCGACTTCCAAGGTACGACTGTATAGCAAAGTAATGTGGAAATAATGGCAAACTGAACTTAAGATTGGAAAAATGAGAAACTGAGAGAAACCAAAATTGACAGTGCCATCCACTCCTAACCAGAGCAGAGCCTCTGAAGAGGGCATTATGGTTCCAGTATTTACATACAGGGAAAGGAGCTCTTTCAGGTAACTTAGTCCCAAGCTGTTTTGGCAAAGCAAAGTGGCTTATTTGCCTCTTCTTTCCCATTCCTTTAGGTTTCCTGGAGAGAATTGCTCAGATCTGAGGAAACAGAAATATTTGGTCTACAGCATTCCCTCTAAAACGAATATTAAATTTTGGTTTCCAAGAAGTGACTTCTTAAATAAATATATAGAAATCAATCAGTAACAGGGAATTGGGGGAACAGGGCTTTCCTACATGCTGAGGGAAGTGGTGCGCTATATATTTCATTCAAACCTTGTTTTCTCTTATTTGTGAATCACAATGTGGCACAGGTCCCTTGAGCCAGAACTCTTATTTTAAATGTCATAGCATTAGTAAATGAGATCCCATGTGGATTTCTCACGTGCAGATTCCCCCTGCCCTCGGCTGAATGTTGTTGAAACACCAAAGCTGTTGTTCTAAATGGGGGGGGGGGGGAGTTGTGAAAACTTTTCAAATGGCATATGCATCCATGACTTTAACTTTTTTTTAAAAAAAACAACCCTATATAAATATGTAGTTGTTGTTCTAGGGTGAGAAATGCAGGCAGACAACATCAGGGTCTGCCCTAGTCAAACTTTTGCTCCCACCAACCACTGGGCCAACTTTACATTTCATATCATTAATGTGTTTTCGTATTTTAAAATTGTAAACTGCCTTGGCAGAAAGGTGGTACTGTATATAAGTGCAATCCATCCAGCCATCAATATTGAGTGGGAGAAATTGTCTGCTTGCGTCATATTCCCCCTTCTATTCACTAGTGTGAGGCAAAGGAAGAAGAAGAAGAGTTTGGATTTGATATCCCGCCTTTCACTCCCTTTAAGGAGTCTCAGAGTCTCAAAGCGGCTAACATTCTCCTTTCCCTTCCTTCCCCACAACAAACACTCTGTGAGGTGAGTGGGGCTGAGAGACTTCAAAGAAGTGTGACTGGCCCAAGGTCACCCAGCAGCTGCATGTGGAGGAGCGGAGACGCGAACCCAGTTCCCCAGATTACAAGACTACCACTCTCAACCACTACACCACACTGGCTCTCAGGAAGCTGGTTCTGTGGCAGCCTCAGAAGGTGTATTTTGTGGCCAACTTTGAGAAAGCTTGGCTTGGCATCCTCCTCCTTGCCCCTTGATTATAGTCTTCCAGCTCCTGCTTCCTTCCTCACAACCACTGTCTGCTCTTACTTTCCCAAGGGTCAGTCCTGTCCTCACCAAAAGAGAACAGCAGAAGTAAGCAAAGAGTAAGGAGACATTTTCTTTTCTTTTTTTAAAAAAATTTTTTATTGGAAATTACAGAAAAAAGAAAAAAGAAGAAGAAGAAACAATAAAAAGTTTAACAAAACATACATTGCAATTACAATAAAAAAGCAATACAACAATACAAAAAAAGGACAACACATTAGACACACACATCCAATATTCCATATCTTTACCTTTCATTAACTTGTTTCATCGACCTCCTCACACCTCCCTTTTTTGTATTCTATTTCAATTAACTATTTCAGCAAATTCTTTCCATCTTACTCAATTTTTGTTCTATAATTTATCTGAACGGCCTAACCTTACATTTTTCATTTTATCCCATTATCAATCCACTTTTACTTAATTCTTTATTACATTTCTGCTAAAACCATATAGCTTCATTCCAGCATCCTTCTAACATTCATTAAGAGTAAGGAGACATTTTCATTTTCATTCCAACATTTATCTGATGAAAATAGGGACGTCCCATTCCATAATGATCATTTTACTATTTATACCCCACACTCTGCGACAGCCATTCTGGGCAGCTTCCAACTTATATAACAACATAATGAAACATTAAAGATTTAAAAAACTGCCTTATACAGGATTGCCTTCAGATGGCTTGGGGGGTCGGATAACTCCATACCCTTCTACATTTTCCCAATGCTTTGGTGTTAAAGTTCAGTCAAGAAATACAGTTGAGGTGCCTGAAAAAACAGAACGCCTCTCTGCATCAAACAGAGTCCGCAAGGAATAAGTCGGCTTTATCTGCCTTATAGTGTTTGCCAGCATTTCCTGCTCTAGGGACTCGCCGAGCCAGTTGTTGATTTTAAAAACAAGGTACCTTAAGTGTAGGGTTATGCAACAATGTTTGAAGAGGACTAATTTATGGCATTTACTCAGGCTGCTGAAATATCCGTTCACACCGTTTCCTCTCCTTGGTTTTCTGCCCAATGGTGTAGGATCAAAAATCCACAATGAAAACATGGCTAAGAGACAGAGACTGTTTCCACACAATTATAAGTGCCGTTGATTAACTGCTGGAAGACGCAAAGGGATGGGGAGGGCAGTGGGCAGCCCGTGTGGACCGGATGTTTATGATGAGTTTAGTGGGGGGGGGGGGGATGCAAAGTTCGGAGAGAGAGGAGAAGTGCCACCAAGCTGTACTCAGCTATTCATTCCTGGAAGCTGGCAGCCTGTGGGAAATCTGTTCGTAGGACGCTTGTACATGAATGAGGGTGTGGCGATCACACACAGGGCCCCCGGATGTTTGACGGTCTATTGACCCTGTGCCACCACTGCGATTGCTTTTTCCACTGCCACCACCCCGTATCTCACAGGGACACGCAGAGTCCAGTCAGTTGTTAACATTAACAAATAATCAAGTTTATTTTTAAATGCAGGAACAAGCTTATGGTTACTGTTAATTTTTCTTGGCAGTTTCTTAATCTTAGTTCCTTTGCTGTCCTATACGTTTCTAACAACTCCAAACTGATTATCCCAACTACAGAGACGAATGCCTCGGAAGATGAAAAACTCGCTAGACGAAAGGGTTTTTAGTTTTCTGAGGTGATTCACAAGACGGATTTTCCTAAGGGCTTGCTTCGCTAGACGAAACGGCCCTGCCTCTCCTGTCATGGCGACGGTCACTGCACGCACGCACGCACGCTCGCTTCCCCACTCCTCCGGCTCCCTCCCACCTTCCGGCTGACGGCTCCTCCGGCTCCCTCCGACTTTCCGGCTGACGGTTAGTGCCTTGCGCCGCTGCCCACCCCTCTCGCGCGCTCCCCTCAGAGAGCCGTTGCCGCCAGCAGCCAGCTTTGCAGCCGGAGTCGCGCTCCTGAGCCCCGCCGCCCTCCAGCAGCCGCGTCGCACGGTGGCCACAAGGCACGGGTGAGTCTGAGGTACCAGCTGCAGCAGCTGTCCTGCTTCTCCCCGCCCCTCCCCGCCGTTGTTAGTGTTTAAATGCAGTGGTGTTTCGCAAGACGAAAAAACTCGCACAATGAAAAAACACGTGGAACGAATTAATTTCGTCTTGCGAGGCACCACTGTAACTATCTAACTCCACCTAACAATTCCTCTTACTCTCTCACAATACAACTCTACCAACCCACACCTAATCCTCCCTCTTCCTTCTTCAACTCCCAAAACTCAACTGACTTTCAAAACTAACTTTTACTCCATCCTTGCATTCCCACTGGCCAATCACATCACACTCATTTAACCCTTTCCTTATGACCCATCCTAGGAGGCAAACACCACAGAGGGATATAGAAAACAAGATGCTGAGATGATGCCCTGAAGCAGTGGTATCCAACCCGAAAGTCGTGGTTCAAGCCCACCTAGGGATGGCTGTGGGCAGGATTCCACCATTGCAGGGCATTGGACCCGATGACCCCCAGGTTCCCTTCCAATGCTACAGTTCAACGGTGCAATGTGGTACAGTGGTACCTCGGGTTAAGAACTTAATTTGTTCTGGAAGTCTGTTCTCAACCTGAGGTTGAGAACTGTTCTTAGCCTGAGGTACCACTTTAGCTAATGGGGCCTCCCACAGCCGCCACGCGATTTCTGTTCTCATCCTGAAGCAAAGTTCTTAACCCAGGCTACTATTTCTCAGTTAGCAGAGTCTGTAACCTGAAGCGTATGTAACCCGAGGTACCACTGTACTCTCCAGATGTTGTTGGACTATGTTGTTAGCACTGGCCCCTAAAGGCCGACTAAGATGTTCCATGCATTTTTTAAAAAATTGTTCGGAGAATTTGCACCCTGCTCAAGAGGGTCTTTCACTTTTTTCAGTATGCAGTTAACCCAACTCACCCTCACCACAGAGCTTTATGTTTCAGCCTCTCGTATTCCACTTATGGAAAGCAATATAAGATGATAACCCTTGTACAGGTGCAATAACTTCTAAAGCAGGGCCCAGCAGTGGAAAGTCGAGCCCAGCAGGAATAGCTATATGTATATAGCATGGAGTTACCCAAGAAAGGATCTTTCGTTCCCTCTGTGAAGCACTTTAGATGTCCTTAGCTGCAGTCTTAGTGTTGAAGCAAAGCCTGCGGCAAGGCTGGGCAAGATGGACCAATGGTCAGACTCAGGAACATGTCTGGATTCTCGAGAGAGAAATGAATAAATAACTAAAAGCAGGGGGACACAGGTGGCGCTGTGGGTTAAACCACAGAGCCTAGGACTTGCCGATCAGAAGGTCGGCGGTTCGAATCCCCACAACGGGGTGAGCTCCCGTTGCTCGGTCCCAGCTCCTGTCAACTTAGCAGTTCATTTTTTTTTATATAAATATTTTATTGAGTTTTACATGAAAGACAAAGCAACAAAAAATAAACAACAACACAACAAAGTAGAAAAATACAATAAAACACAAACACAAAACAGCAAAAAATATCAAAAAAGTAAAACAACAAATAAAAACAATTTTATCCTCATTATGTTCCTTGCATTAACTTATTTCTCCGACCTCCCCAGACCTCACTTCTCTGTATTCCAAATCATATATTCAGTCAGCAAATTTCTTCCCTCTGTCTTAATTAATTTTATCTTGATTTTAATATCTTAATATAACTTAATTTTCTTATATCTTAAAATATTGGGTCTTTTTTCAATCTTTAAACTTTTTACTAATAACCTTTTACATTCAATCAGATGTCATCAAACATTCATTATCTTGTAGTGATTCTGTAGATAATCTTTAAACTTCATCCAGTCTTCTTTCACCGTCAACTTAGCAGTTCAAAAGCACGTCAAAGTGCAAGTAGATAAATAGGTACCACTCCGGCGGGAAGGTAAACGGCGTTTTCGTGTGCTGCTCTGGTTCACCAGAAGTGGCTTAGTCATGCTGGCCACATGACCCGGAAGCTGTACGCCGGCTCCCTTGGCCAATAAAGAGAAATGAGCGCCGCAACCCCAGAGTCGGCCACGACTGGACCTAATGGTCAGGGGTCCCTTTACCTTTACCAGAAAAGCAGGAACAAGGGACAGTGCCTTCATTCTTCAAACTATTGAAATAGTTTATCCCAATCTTGACCAAAGAAGATTGGCAAACCAAGTTAATAGATTACACTGAAATGGCTAGATTAACTGGAAAGCTCAGAAATGAAGACGGCAAGAAATTTTAAAAAAGAATGGGATATGTTTATTATATACTTACAAAAGTATTGTAAACAGGTTAATACACTGGTAGGATTTTAAGAACATTTGTAATTTTAGAAATAACGTAAGACATTTGAAGTAGAAAAAATAATTTCGAGTAGAAATGATATGCAGTTGAAAAAGAAATTTAAGGAACCAGTGGAGGAGTGTGGGAGGGAAGTCATGGGATTTGGATAATCCCATTTTATGGATTTGATATTGCTTTTACATATATTTTTATTTGTTTGTGGTTGTTGTGTTTGTTTTTTATTTTTGTTGAAAATTTAATAAAAATATTATTAAAAAGAGAGAGAAATAGTTTGTCCCAGTGTCGCTGATGTGATGCTGATATCTTTTGAAGTTAGTAGCTGTTTCCTTTGGGAAACGAAGGAAACTGCCCCCACGGGAGTCTTTCATTACCAGAAAGGAGAGAATTTTCCATTGCAGCAACAGATTTGCACCCAGGGATTGGCTCCTTTGTAGTCTCAGACTGTTGGGTGACTTTTAGTGTTAACCCTGCATTTGATTTTTATGTGTGTGATAATTTTTATTTATAAAAGGTTTTAGAGGGGAAATTCTGCACTTGTCCTGTGAATTCCCATCCACATATCCTACCGTACAACAGTGCCGTCCTATAGATGTCTACAGTGGTACCTCGGATTAACTACTTAATTTGTTCTGGAGGTCCGTTCTTAACCTGAAACTGTTCTTAACCTGAAGCACCACATTAGCTAATGGGGCCTCCCGCTGCCACCGTGCCACCGGAGCACGATTTCTGTTCTCATCCTGAAGCAAAGTTCTTAACCCTAGGTACTATTTCAGGGTTAGCGGAGTCTGGAACCTGAAGCGTATGTAACCTGAAGCGTATGTAACCTGAGGTACCACTGTCCTCATAAGTAAGTCCCATTGTGTTCAATAGACAGATGAGGTGATCAGGCACTCCCATTTCTTTAAGAACTTGCCATAGTTGGCTGTGGTCGACACAGTCAAAGGCTTTTGCATAGTGAATGAAGCAGAAGTAGATGTCTTTCTGGAACTCTCTAGCTTTCTCCATAATCCAGCGCATGTTTGCAATTTGGTCTCTGGTTCCTCTGCCCCTTCGAAATCCAGCTTGCACTTCTGGGAGTTCTCGGTCCACATACTGCTTAAGCCTGCATAATAGTGCTTACTCCCAAGTTAAATGGGTAGAGGATTGCTGCCTTAGATTTTAAATAGTAAATATTAAGAGAAGCTAGTAATCTGAAAATTCCAGATCCTTAAGCCCATAAACTAAAGTTCTGTGGATACTTACATGGGAGTAAGTCCCATTGAGCCTAGTGGGTCTTACTTCTGAGTAAATGTGCCTTGAATTGTGCTACATTTCACACATAATTGGGTTTAAATATGTGTACTGGAAAAATAGCAAATAGTCTAAAACTGCCATATGTTCTTTTCCATGTGACATGTGATGTTTTTGAGAATTGGCACAGAATCTGTGAGGTTCATATTTTCTTTAGGCACTGTAGCGTTAACACATTTAAAAGGTTGACCTACATTTCTGAGGACAAATCCATATGCCATTTCTTACTGGAGATTTTCCTTCAAGGCACTGTTTTCAAAAGATAAAATAATCTGTCTGTCTGTCTGTCTCAGAGAGAGAGAGAGAGAGGAAGAGGGAGAGAGAGAATGAATTATAGGAACATACTATATTGGCCCATGTGCCAATAAGAACAGATTTACAGAGATGCATTAGTATTCACCTTGAAAATCAGGCAAAAACTTGTTGTTTTAATTGCCAGATGGCGTTGTTTTCTTTTCCCAGAATGCAATGTGGTTGTTCTGTTCTTGCAGATGGGTAGCAGTGCTTGCATTGATGGAGGACTTCTATCTTTTCCCAATAACCCCACTTTTGGTCCGGAGCTTGCTTGTGATTGTGAGCCAAATCAGAAAAGCCGGACACGGAAACTGTTAGACTGAGGCAGAAGCTTTGCGATTTATTTATGTCCCTCTGAGAAGACTTGCCTTCACGCTCCCTTTAAGCCAGCCTCCTTTCAGAGGGCTTGTCTGCGGTCTGGAAAGAGCAGGATTAAAAGTTGCGCTTGGAATACTCAGAAGCTTTTGTTGTTTTTCCTTCATGTCCTATATCCCATGGTATAAGCTTTTCACTTGGTAAACTGAAGCAAATGCATGACTGTGGGGGGAGGAGCATCTCCACCCCCATCGTTCTGCCCGGACACTGAGGTCCAGCGCCGAGGACCTTCCGGTGGTTCCCTCACTGCGAGAAGCCAAGTTACAGGGAACTAGGCAGAGGGCCTTCTCGGTAGTGGCACCCGCCCTGTGAAACGCCCTCCCACCAGATGTCAAAGAGAAAAACAACTACCAGACTTTTAGAAGACATCTGAAGGCAGCCCTGTTTAGGGAAGCTTTTAGTGTTTAATAGGTTATTGTATTTTAATATTATGTTGGAAGCCACCCAGAGTGGCTGGAGAAACCCAGCCAGATGGGCGGGGTATAAATAATAAATTATTATTATTATTATTATTATTATTATTATTATTATTATTATTATTATTATAGTTAGCTAGAAGTAAGCCCCATTGTGGGACTATTAGAGTGTCCTGATTTACAGTGGACGGTCTGGTCCAAGTCTGGTTTAAAGATAAAGAACCAGGGCCCAGTGGCGTAGCGTGGGTTGTCAGCACCCGGGGCAAGGCAAGTAATTTGCGCCCCCCCCGCTGCACTGTCCCTCCCCCAGATAGTCCCTCGCTCTCTCTCCGCACCGCACTGCACGCCTGGCACTCCCCCCCTCCACAGTGGGCGGCGACCCGGCGGCTCGGCTCGGATTCGCACAGCCAGCACTGCAGTGAGAGAGAGTGAGTGAGCCAGGTAGGGGCAGAGAGCTGCGAGTGTGAGCGCCCCCACCCCGATGTTGCGCCCGGTGCGGCCAGCCCCCCCCCTGCACCCCCCACGCTACGCCACTGCCAGGGTCCTTTGAAGTTGCCCATCAACAGTCAGGACAGCAAATCCACCCAGTCAGAGGTGAAGCAACCTGCTCCGGTACCCAGAGCAGCATTCGTCCCGGGGGGTGTGATGTGCATCCTGGGAGTGTGGCGTGCCGCCGGGGGGGGCGTGGCATGCGTCCCATGGGGTGCCACCGATCGGGGGGTCAGCATTTTGTCACCCCCCCCTTTGGAATGGCACCCGGGGCAGCCCACCTTGGAATGCCCCTGAACCTAGTGCCGGATTTATGTATAAACTAAACAAGTTATAGCTTAGGGCCCCACTCTCTTGGGGACCCCCAAAAAATTTAAAGAGAAAAAACACCGGGATGTACATTTCCAAGATATAAGATAAAAAAGAAATAAAATAAAACCTGCGTACAGCAACAGTGTTTTGTGTCATGTAGGCTTCTGTGATGTAAGTAATGGGTCCTGCCTGCCAGCCTGCTCCCTAAAATATCACTGGTTTGCTCATTTCTATATATAGGGTGCCTACATTCTGCATGGGACGCGGGTGGCGCTGTGGTCTAAACCACAGAGCCTAGGGTTTGCCGATTGGAAGGTTGGCGGTTTGAATCCCCACTATGGGGTGAGCTCCCGTTGCTCGGTCCCAGCTCCTGCCAACCTAGCAGTTCGAAAGCACGTCAAAGTGCAAGTAGATAAATAGGTACCGCTCTGGTGGGAAGGTAAACGGCGTTTCTGTGCAGTGCTCTGGTTCGCCAGAAGTGGCTTAGTCATGCTAGCCACATGACCTGGAAGCTGTCTGCAAACAAACACTGGCTCCCTTGGCCTATAGAGTGAGATGAGCGCACAACCCCAGAGTCGTCCGTGACTGAACCTAATGGTCAGGGGTACCTTTACCTTTACCTTTACATTCTGCATGTGCAAATGGCTTTAGATACCTATAACAGTGGTACCTCAAGTTACAAACGCCTCAGGTTACAAATGCTTCAGGTTACAAACTCCGCTAACCTGGGAAAGTTACCTCGAGTTGAGAACTTTGCCCCAGGATGAGAACGGAAATTGTGTGCTGGCGGCACAGCAGCAGCAGCAGCTAGAGGCCCCATTATCGAAAGCACGCCTCTATTTAAGAACAGCTTCAGGTTAAGAACGGACCTCCGGAACGAATTAAGTTCATAACTAGAGGTACCACTGTAGGTCCATAAATTACCATATAGCATATATTCAACACAAAATAACAGCGACAATTTGTTGTTGAGAAAGGACAGCTGGACATATAAAGGGCCTCATTACCTTCAGTAGCTTAGGGCCTCATCAAACCTAAATCTGGCCCCGAGGTCACCTGTTTAAAGTCTTCCTCACTCAGAATATGTGCATTGTATTTCCTTTTAAATGATAATTGGTGCTGCTTTTTTCCTCATCCCCCCCCATCTTAAATTCAGTTCTGCACATTTCCACAGTCATTTCTTTTTAACAAAATCCTCGTCAAGGTTCTCCAGCATTTTAGTGGACATTTCTCCTGATAATACCATTTTTGTATGCCATTTCAACGTACGCAAGCGATTTCTTCCAGTACAATGCCTTTTCGTATGCTATTTTCACCGATATATTTATTTTCATGCACGCTTTCCCATGATATATGCCTTTGTGTAAATATGGGTTGTAAAACAGCATTTGGGAGGATGGCTGTGTTTTGGTTCTCCTGGTGTTTCAAAAAGAGCGAATTTGATACCTTTGTCTTTAAATGTGAACTGAATTGATTTTCTCCTCAGTCCTAGCTACCCACCCACGGCCCTTTTATCAAGAAATGAACACTGTCACCTCATATATCTTTTACCCAAAAGCACGGGTATCTATTTCTAAATGTGCCTCTAGTCGTATAAATTAGCAATTACAAAATCTATGCCTTCTTTTGTATCTGAGGTTTCCCATGTGTGGATTTTTTTAAAAAAAATACTGTTGTTTGTTCAAATCTTTGCAAGAAAAGCATATATACAGTGAGGGGGGGGGAAGTATTTGATCCCCTGCTAAATTTTGCCCGTTTGCCCTCTGACGAAGAAATGACCAGTCCATAATTTTAATGGTAGGTTTATTGTAGCTGTGAGAGACAGAATAACAACAGGAAAACCCCCAGAAACCCAGAAGACAAAAGTCAGAGATTGATGTGCATTATAATGAGTGAAAGAAGTATTTGATCCCCTAGCAACCAGCCAGATGTCAGGCTACCTGGTATCTCTACTGTATGTAACGAGCTGAGATTAGCAGCACCTGCTGTAAGGGAGAGGTCTTACCTGTAATCCCAGCTCGTTACAGTACCTGTACAAAAGGCACCTGTCAACAGAAGCAATCAATCCAGCAGATTCCAAAGTAGCCACCATGACCAAGACCAAAGAGCTGTCCAAGGATGTCAGGGACAAGATTGTAGACTTGCACATGGCTGGGCTGGGCTACAAGACCATTGCCAAGCAGCTTGGTGAGAAGGTGACAACAGTTGGTGCAATAATCCACAAATGGAAGAAACACAAAATAACTGTCAACCTCCCTCGGTCTGGGGCTCCATGCAAGATCTCATCTTGTGGAGTTGCAATAAAAATCAGGAGAACGGTGTTGAAGCAGCCCAGAACTACACGGGGGGAACTTGTCAATGATCTCAGGGCAGCTGGGACCATAGTCACCATGAAAACAGTTGGTAACACACTACGCCGTGAAGGACTGAGATCTTCAGAGCCCGCAAGGTCCCCTTGCTCAAGACGGCAAATGTACAGGCCCGTCTGCAGTTTGCCATAGCACATCTGAATGACCCAGAGGAGAAGTGGGTGAAAATGTTGTGGTCAGATGGGACCAAAATCAAGCTCTTTGGCATCAACTCAACTCAACTTGCTGTGTTTGGAGGAGTAGGAATGCTGCCTAGGACCCCAAGAACACCATCCCCACCGTCAAACATGGAGGGGGACATATTATGCTTGGGGGGACAAGACACCTTCACCGCATTGAAGGGATGATGGACGGGACCGTGTATCGTTAAATCTTGGGTGAGCACCTCCTTCCCTCAGCCAGGGCATTGAAAATGGGTCGAGGATGGGTATTCCAGCATGACAATGACCCAAAAAACGTGGCCAAGGTAACAAACGAGTGGCTCAAGAAGAAGCACATTAAGGTCCTGGAGTGGTCTAGCCAGTCTCCAGACCTTAATCCCATCAAAAATCTGTGGAGGGAGCTGAAGGTTCGAGTAGCTACACATCAGCCTCGAAATCTTACTGACTTGGAGAGGATCTGCAAAGAGGAGTGGGACAAAATACCTCCTGAGATGTGTGCAAACCTGGTGGCCACCTACAAGAAACCTCTGTAATTGCCAAGAAGGGTTTTGGCAGAAACTTAAAGAATTTTTGGCTAAATACTGCAATATAAGATAAATAGAAAATCCTTAGAAGTAACAAACAGGCCTAGGGGTAGAATAAGGATATGTGGTAGTAAACATTAAGGATTAGAAGATTAATAAAGGAAAAGAGATTAGTAAATGAAAGGAGTTAATAATATTAGAAATATGAACTTGGAGAACCGTTATAAATGGGATATAATGAAATTCAGTTAGAGGGGATTCAAGGAAGTCAGTTAACAATGTTATGAGAATTAGGTATTAGAAGAAATAATCTCTTTTTGTGTTTAATTTTATTGTACTGTATTGTATTGTACTGTACTGTAGTGTGTATTTTGTTGTTGTGTGTTTTGTGTTTCTTTGTCATATCATTTTGTGATATATATGGAAAATTAATTTTAAAAATTGGAAAAAGAAAAGAAGTTCCAAGTCATCTTTTGAAAAGGGATCAAATCTTAATAATTCTTTAAACTATTCTTCATCTTGTTACAAGTGACTTTTAAAAGTTATGCTAATGTAGAAACCTATACACAAAGCTCAAAAGATATGCATTAAACATTTCCCCACCCCCACCCCCTTTTTAAAAAGTCCTCTTTCTTTTATTGGGTTTCAAATTAACCGATTTGTCCTGCATAGTTTGATATTTCATTTTGCCAGTCTTCTTTTTCTTCTTTGACGGAGGCTTCCTCCATAGGAGCCGGCTGGTCTTGGCCTGGCCTCCTCTCTTACGTACAGGAACAAAGTATTTCGTTCAGTAAGTTCATCAAGACCTGTACATCTCCATATCAGAACTTTTTAAACAACAATTATTTTCCACATTCCTTTCCAACCTTTATAAGTATTTTCCCAGGCCCCCAACATGGGGCTCGAACCCACAAAGGGGGAGCAGAGTGGAGCACAAGAAGTCTTGATTTTTTAAAAATGCTTTGTGGATCTGCAGCCAATCTTGCCCCTTTCTAAATTTTATTTATTGGTGTGTATGTAAGGGGGGGGGGAGAGTTGTAAATCCACCAAATAATAAAATAAAATTTGGATTAAGGGTTTTTCTTAGGATGTGTGTGCTGTTTCTCATTGGTTTAGCAATGGTGGCGCTCTCCCTTCTTCTGATAGGAAATGCTCAGGTGGTGTATTTGTGTGTCCACTGGGTCTGTGTGAGAAATGCTCCTATTTTCCTCGGAGGAATGTAGGAGGGTATGAACATATGGCGTACTAATATCAGCAGGGGGGGAAAAATCAAAATAAATTTGAACACTGCTATGTTTTCCTAAGCCTATTTAAAGTCTTGTTCTTGCTTGGAGGATCTGCTTTTCATTTTGCCCTTAGAGAGATACTACATTTTCCTATGAGGAAAGGGATATCATAGCAACAATAGGGAACCCTTTCCTCTGTGAGGAGAACTCATGGTGAGAACTTTGGGAAATTGTGGAGGCTGTTGGATAAGGGGTAGACAGTTAGTTATTTAATCTTATCACCAGAAAGTGTGGAATGATGCTTCCTTGATGCGATGGTCGGTCGTCTTACCTTCCTGCGAAGGAATCAAAGTGAATGCTCATTCGGGACTTCCCAGCATTTGATCTCTCTGCAAAGAAATCAGACTGAGTACTCATTAAGGAGGTCTTCCGGAAGTGGCCTTGGATAAAAGAGTGCTAATGAGCTAGAATGATGAGTTAATGTTCTTTAATAGACAGCGGGTGCCGCCTAATGGGATCTATACAAAATGGATCATTGACATCTCTCTGGAATGTTCTGAATGGGGAAAGGCAAAGTGACAAACTCTCCAATGAAAGGCAAGGGACAGCTTTCTCCCTGTGTGACCTTGCAGTTGTGAGAACAAGATCAGATGAAGGCTGCTAGCATCTTGGGGGCAGATATCTCTCGCTGATGATCTGATGCACAGTTGTGGGTTTTGTTTCTGCTAGGAGCG